>NW_007728197.1:181459-196370 GCF_000696425.1 Galeopterus variegatus | reverse complement strand
TGGAGCTAAAATATTAAACAAATAAACAAAAAAGAAATTGAGATAATAACAATCACAATAACTCATTGAACTTTCAAAAGTAGAGTGTAGAACTAGGGCCACCAGAGATAGAAAAGGGGGAGGGGGAAGGAGGAGCAGTGAGAAATTGGTAAAGGACCACAAACAATGATTATGTTGTGTAATTGTTGAACATACTAATTATCCTGATTTGAGCATCACGTATTGAACACAGGTACTGATATTTGATGCTGTACCCCACAGATATGTACAATCAACTATGTTTCAATTAAAAAAAAAAAGAGTGTGTGACTGGAAAAAGTGGGTGTGGCTGTGGGGGCTGGGGCAAGGATAAGAAGCCAGAATGAGTTTCTCAAATCCATAGTATATCAAACGGGGCATTTTGTCCATCTACGTCTTAGACAGAAAGGCCATATGCATTCTGCTTCCTTTGCATTGATTACTCCTGCAGGAGGAGTGAGAGCTCGGGGGGGGGGGGGGGGCCTCTGTTATAAAAAATGTGATCCTCAGGAGACTTGGAGAGGAATGTATGTGAGAACGAGGCACCTGGGGACAAAGCTGAGTGAATACTGATTATGGCTGACAAGGGGAGAGGTGTTCATCGGGCACCTGGAATGTCAGATCAGAATCATCCTATGGAAAAAAAACTCCAGGCATCTAAAACCTCCCATGATCTCCGTTTCCATTTCAATTGATTTTAATGCTGGTGCAATCCTATCTAAATGCTAATTTTTTTTCCTTTGAGTTTGGGATGGACAAATCCTCCAAAAAGTCTGAGAGAGATTAAATGGAAAATATTATTATTAAAAACAAGACAGTGGGCACTGCCGTGGTCTGATTCTCTGGGGAATTGAATTTTACAAATCTATATGTGTGTGTGCATGTGTGTGCCAGTTTATTACATAAATCTGACAGCAACCAGAAGGGAAGTCTGAGGTTTCACTGTTTTACATTCGCTCTTATTGCCAGACAGAATACCCTGATCAGTTCTCATTAGGCTGCCCTGTGTCTCTGTCTCCTGCCATCAGTTGAAAGTGATCACTGTTAATTCTGTGAAGCAGGCTACATTTCTGTGCACCCTTCTAGATTGCATTTGGAAATTGGTTTTAGAATTAAGAATCCATACTCATTTTCCAAGAGACTGCTTGCAATATGGCTGTCACTTCCCAGACCTGAGATGGTCTCTGGGTGGAGAGCTGTAACCAAAGGAAAGAGTCTCTCTTTGTGTGTCTCAAAGATGCAGCTCACGAGCCTGTATTGAATACCTGTGAAGATGCAGCACGTGGTAGGTGCCAGATATTTTCAGTAATAAAGTCACAGGGCAAGAATCCACGGGCAAGCTGGTATAAGGGTTACTCAGTGAGACTCCAGCATGCACAAGTGAGGAAGAGAAGAGCTGACTACAGGACTGAGCATGATCAGGGGCTTTCTCTAAACCTCACAGCCTTTGTTACCCAGATCACCCACTTAGTCTTCAGATCACAATGCCTTGGAAATTCTCTTTTTAATTGCATGAATCTTTTCTCCTCAACTCATTGGCAAGCTCTCTGAAGGAAGGGATTATGTCCTAAAATGACAATGATGATTAAAATGGTGACAGTATCTGCCATTTGCCACTTTTCATGTAAGTGCTTTATAAGTATATTGTCTCTAAATCACAATTTAATGCTTAAAGAATAGAAGTGACTTACCTAAGGCCACAGAGCTAGTAGTAACATAAGTGGGATTCGAGCCACTTCTATCTGGCCTCACAGCCCATTGTCTTAGTCCAATCTGGCTGCTATAACAAAATAACATGTACTAGGTGGCTTATAAACAACAGAAACTTATTTCTCTCTGTCCTGGAGGCTGGGAAATCCCAGATCAAGGCACTGGCATATTCAGTATCTGGTGAAGGCCTACTTTCTGGCTCACCGTTGGTGTACTTTTGCTGTGTCCTCACGTGGTAGAAATGGCTAACCAGCTCTCTGGGGTCTCTCTCATAAGGGCACTAATCCCAATCATGAGGGCTTTACCCTCATAACCTAATCACCTCCCAAAGGCCCCACCTCCTAATACCACCACACTGGGGGTTGGGATTTCAACATATGAATTTGGGGGGACACAAACATTCAGACCATAGCACCCATACTCTTTTTTTAAAAAAATTTTTGTGACCAGTAAGGGGATCGTAACCCTTGGCTGGGTGTCGCCCGCACCGCGCTCAGCCAGTGAGCGCACCGGCCATCCCTATATAGGATCCGAACCTGCGGCCTTGGTGCTCCCAGCGCCGCACTCTCCCGAGTGAGCCACGGGTTCAGCCCCATACTCTTTCTTTCTTACCACCAACAGCAGAATGGCCTCCATGAATTGATTGCCCCTCGTCAGGGTTTTCAGAAGATGTCACGAACTTGCACCAGAAGCTCTTACTTAAGTTAAAAGAGGCTGAAAAGGGCCCTGTGTATAAAGTGACCAAGCACAAGATCCCAAAGAGCTATAGATTTAGGAATGACTTTGATGAATACTTTCTTCAGAGTTCACCAGCACTTAGCATGCTCTGCTGTCACAGCTGTCATAGCAGCGAGCATACTGGGCTGGTATTATATGTTTTGAAATGATATCCTAAGTACATCCTGAGCTCCTAAGGACAGGACAGCAACATTAATTTTCATAACCTTGGTGGTTCAGCACAGAGATTCTTATTAATGCCTATTGACTCAAAAAAAGAGTATGTAATGAAAGTCTTACTCATTAAAGATACTTAGAAACTATTAGAGATACCAAGAAAAAACTAACCTAATCAATTACCCACCAATCAGATATATTACCACTGTTAATATTTTGATCTATTTCCTTCCAGTCTCTGTTGAATGTTTGTTCTCATGTTGAATGAAGAAATGCAAAGAAAAAAATGCAGTTAAAGCTATCAGACTCCCTAATTAAGGTGTGATAAAGTGACCTAGAGGCTTGTATGAGGGTCTCTGGTCTTGTCTTGGAAGTACGTTGCTATTGCAAAAAGGGAGGATTCTTGGAAGGAACTGCCGATTCTCATGCCCTGTGAGCAACTGACCGGGCCAGGATGGAGGTTGGAGTCTCTAAGGAGAGTGACAGATCAGCACTGGGTCTGGATTGCCCTGCCTTACCTCGACATTCTTTGAATATTCAAAATAAACAAATAGGTAGATAGCTCTCCAATTTACACACAGTAAATATTACTAGGTATCAGTTTCTCTAGTAATAATATGTGGTGCGTTCTATGGTCTGCTGCTTAGAAAACCTGCACAATTGGGGACAGAAGAAGATAAGTGGTTGCTTTAGTCCTAGCTAGTTTTCCTGTCCTAGTGGAATATTTTACAATGCCTGAGGTTGTAGATGTTGAACATAGGTCATTGAAGTTCATTAACTGGTTACTTTCCACAACACTGGTGGTTTAAGTTATCGTGGTCAAGTGGCCCGTGGAGATGCTGCTCTTGGAGCAGTGCCCTCCTAGGTGGGCACAGGGGATGAGGAAGCGGCGGTGGGAGGGAGGAGGTGGATGCTCAGAGGTCCTTCTGACCAATTGATTTCCACTTCTCCTTTTTAAGGATGCAAAGATGACCCTGGAAGGGCTTGTCACGCCTTTGCTCTCCGGCTGGAGACTTGGATGAGGGGCTGGCTAGGTCTGGATAGGGATTCTGGGGAAGTCAAGTGGCTGTTCCAGAAGAGGATGTTGGGAAGGAATAAACCATTCTAGTGCTCTGGTTGAATTCAATATGCCACCCTTTCCCAATTAAAGAAACAACTGAAAAAGTAGTCACAGAGAAAATATGAGCCATCACTGCTATTTTATATTACAACAAAAAGGCTGTAACTTATCTTATTCATTAAGAGAAAAGAAGCAGAGAATGAATTTCAATGAAGCCAGACAGTGCACTTCCTTTCTGAACATCTGCTTCTGACGTGATGAGCGGGAGCATTTCTGAGCAGTTCCAGGTCTTGGGGGCGTTTTTGGTCAGGGGGAGACCCAGGCTCTGTAGCTGCAGAATGTCATGGTCTTGGGTGTGATACTTCTGTGTCAGCAAGGAAAGCCCTGGGAGAAGGGTTCCGTGACCTTGTATTCTCTCCCTTTCCTGAGCCTAGGTAATTCAGACTTGTCTCTTGAAAGAGAAACTATAGATAAAGCCATAGCAGAACAGAATAGAAATAATTACTCTCAATTTAAAATGGTGTTTTGTGTCACAAAAGACAAAGAAACACCAAGAACCTGTTCCAGATTAAAGGCGACTAAAGAAACGTAACAGCCAAATGCAAGAATGAGATCCTGGATCAGATTCTGGGCCAGGGAAAAAGTTTTTCTCTTGCAATAAAGGACATTAGTGGGACAACTGGTCAATTTAAATAAGGTCTATAGATTAGATAGTAGAACTATATTCAGTGATCATTGTACTGTGGTTATATGAGAGGAAGTCCTTGTTTCTAGAAAACACAGGAAGTATTTAGGGGTTAAAGGGGAATTGTGTCTGCTACTAACTCTCAAACCGTTCAGAAAAAAAAAAAAAAAAATATATATATATATATATATATGTAGAGAGAGAGAGCAAGAGCATGATAAAGCAAAGGTGGTAAAATGTTAACATTTGGGGAATCTGGATGAAGAGATAACAATTCTTTACACTACTATTTTTGTAAGTCTGAAATTATTTTAGATTAAAAATAATTTTTAAAGCGATTATGTTTAAAGCACTGTTACACCTTTTTGTAATTACTATTTTTAAATCAAGTAACAAGGCCTTTTAAAGGTTAATTTTTTGAAAGGTTTAAATGTTAGGAAAATATGTTTCTGTTGTGCTGGGTTGCTCTTAAACAGACCACTCCTCCAGACTGGGTTATTTGCCCTTCAGTGTCTTGTGAAATGTTTGCTTTCCCTTCAGACATCTTAGTAAGTTACGTGCCAGTAAAACAGTAAGTGTCAAGTTACTCTCTGGTTCTGTTCATCCCCCACTTCAGACTGAATTAAAGAATTACTTAAATAAATGCTTCCATGTTAATCCTTTTCTTTCCCACCCCATCCCTCACCCCAAGTTGTTCCTTGTGCGGACGTGGCCACTCTGGGAGGCATCCGGGAGAGAACATGAGATTTGATTCCAGATGGCCTAAATGCTTATAAGTTATGTCCCTGAGTAATCAATGTAATCTGCACAATCATCAGTTTCTCCACATGTAAAATAGAGCTAAAATAATACTTGTTCGATATCACTTTCTAGAGCTGTTAAGAGGTCCAAGTAAAAGGATACACGAAATGCTTTGAAAAATACTCCACAGACTTTGGTTGTTATTGTTTATGGAATTTTGTATAAAGCTGAGGAGAGGGTGGGGCGTGTGTCCCCAAGGCCCTCTTTCTAATACTATCGGAGCCGCCTGACGTTGTCCATGACATAGACCTGGAGTACAAGCCTACTCAGCTGCTTTCCAGTGCCTTAAGTTGATATTTGAAAAACCAGCTACCATTTATTCACTGAGCACCCACCACATTCTGGAACTCTTCATATCACTCACGTATCACCCTCATGAAACGTCCTGATTTTAGATGGGAAATTAAAGCTCTGAAAGGCCCCGTGACTTGAGGTAGGACACAAAGCTACCAGGTGGCAGATTCTGGACTTGAACCCGTGTGTCTATGACTTTATAGCCTGAGCTCTGTCCATTATGTTAGCCTGGGTCTCTGGTGGCCAGTGAATGGAAGCCAGCAGTCACTGTGGGAAATGAACTCAGAGACAGAGTAATTTTGCCTAGTGAATAGAACCGGAGGCTTAAATTGGATCCACGGAGAACTGGATTGTGCATGACATTGTGCACGTTTCAAATCTTCCACCCTCTAGACATCTACCTCACCCAAATAAGACTTAGCTTGAGCTTGGGGACTTAACCAAAGGGGCATCCGTTTTGGAAGAATACACTTGTCTCTACAAGAGGAAAGATTTTGTCACTTTCTTACCCATGTTTCGTACATCTCTTCTGGGCGCAGGCGACGTAGAGTGGGTCTGCAAAAAATAAAAAGGAGGAGCTTCCTTGAGTAGGGATCACCATGACAGATAACTGAGGCCTCAGCACCATGAAATGTAAAATGAGGTGTTGGCTCATTTGCAAGAGCATGAAGAGCCCTAGAAACCCACTGCTCCCTAAGGAGACAGAGCTGCTCTACTCTGCTGTGTCAGACAGAGAGCTGGGCCTAAGCCACTCCGCCTTTTCACAGATCCATTTGATCCAAGGATTACAAAGTCTATTACAAACAATGGGTCAGAGGACACAGGGTCAGCTCCTTCCCAGGGCAAGCAGCATTTCTCCCTTCTCTCCTGAGAGCCCAGAGCAGGCCCAGAATGAGGCAACCGGAGAGAGAAAACAGGGAGTGCTGGGTTTCCTAGCCCAGAACTGCGTGGTTTTATCATCAGGGTCATCCATCGAAAGCCCTTTAGGGATGTTGGGGGAGGAAGTGGGATCTATATTTTGCTCATAGTTTCATTTCTTTCTGAATGTTGGCAAATGGTGCTTAGACATGGTAATACTTGTTCCTCTGAGTGCCACTTCCCTGCAGGGACTAGAACTGTCCAGGTGTGGGGGTCATGGTGCTCCAGGTTCAATGAACACACTTGTGCACGTATGGGGTCAGGTGCATGGGAGAGGCAGCAAGTCCACGACCATGTTCCACGTTTCTTGACCCCTCCGTCAAGAGCAGGGGTCAGCAGACTACAGCTGGTGGGCCAAATCCAGCTAGTGCCTCCTGTTTCTGTAAATCTACTTTTATTGGGACATAGCCACACCCATTTGTTTACACATGGTCTCTGGCTGCTTTCACACTTACAACAGCAGAGCTGAGTTGTTGCAACAGAGGCCATCTGGCCCAAAGAGCCTGAAATATTTACGATTTGGTCCTTTACAGAAAAAGTTTGCTGATCCATTCTAGAGCTACTCTAAGTGGCATCAAATACTCTTATTTCTCTCCCAGAAGTTCTATGTATAGATTGTTCATCCTTGGCTAAGTTGCTTAGCTACTCTGAGTCCAAGTCCTTGATCTGTAAAATCTGGATAATAATAATTACCCCATAAGGTTGGAGATTAGATAAAATAGCTTCTATAAAGCAACTAGCATGGTACTTGGCATAGAGGAAGCCTTTCATTAAATTGCTATCATTATTAATGTAGAATTTTACTTATATCTTGCTCTGACTTCGAGGGAATTTGCTAACTGGAAGGAGGTAGTCTAACCCTGCTCGCATGTGTAGACCCATATTCAGAAGTAGTAACATCCCCGCCATTTATCAATGACCAACAGAGCCATACTCACGAGTTCCGCTCTGCTGGGATACTCAGTCTTGGTTGTTGCTCTTGGTGGATCTGAAATGTCACCAATGAAAGGCTCATCTCCATTCCCCAGACCCCAGACCCCCACTCCCTGCATGCCATCCTGGGCACCTTTGGTGTTCCTTCACGAACTCCACGAGCTCCTCTTCTGTGTAAGGTTTGTCAGGGATGGCAATGGGCTCGTCCATAAATGGCTCATAGAAGTCAACTTCGTTCATCTTCAAGGACAATTTCTTTGCAACCTGTTAGAAATAAGACAAAGTTCATCTGAATGTCAGTCACGAGTAGCAATGGGTTGTCCATCTAAGAAGAGTGTGTGTTTTCTGGCAAAGACATGAGAGCATATGTACAATTTTAATAAAATGTTGAAGTGATAGGAACTCATCATCGAAGGCCTGGGTGGGACCAATCTCCTTTTGTGATCAAAGAAGGAGAGACAGAGAGAAAAAAGAGAAAAAAGACTTATCTGGCAAATGAGGGTCATGCAAGGGCAGGGAGCAGCTGGAATGAAAAGTGGGAAATTTAATTCTACAATCACCATCACTCTACAGTATTTGCCAGGGCTGGAGAAGGAAACAAATCCAAGGGAGTATGTTTACTGTTCTGAGTTGTGTGGATTTACATGAACAATTTTGATAGAACAGGCAATCGATAGAAACCCTTAAAGCATACAGGTACTCAGAATCAGAAGCCAATCCATTAATCTGTCCTTGTACAACTCATAAACCCTAATTGCTATTTAGGTTGAAACACTGGCCCCAGGGTTGGATCTCTCAGTACCAGGCTTCCTTGATAGTTTGTCAGGCTCTGGAAACTGCCCCGTTTGTTCCCAGTCATAAGGTGGACAGCCATCCTACTTTCCTCAGAGTGGAGAGTTTTTCCAGGATGTGGGATTTCAGTGCTAAAACCTGGACAGTCTCCAGCAAGCCAGGATGAGTTGCTCACCCTGTAAGAGATAAAAACCTCAGGCAATCAGCCCATAGCCTGGAAGATATTTTCTTTCTTGATTAATGAGGCCACATGGTCAGTCTGTTGTCAAGGCAGAATGGTTGCTGTGTTCGCCTGCACAGCCGCTGAACTCAGGACCTCTCTTTGTGAAATGATTCGAGAGGCCTGGAATGTGCAACACTTTATAGAAAACCAAATGCCATTCTTTTCTAGTTCAGAGCTGTGTTCCAAGAAGGCACAGGGATGAACAGTGGTTCCCTTGAAACTAAAGAAGAATTGCCTAAGAGCTGACGTCCTGTGGTGGTAACCACGGCACAGGCGCAGTGACCCAGGGTGGCTGTGACTAATTGGGGAGGGGGAGGAGCTGGGTATTACATAAGCTCTTACACAAGGGGGTCCATCTTGAGGAAACACTGGTATCTATATGATTTTTGCCATCAATTGCTATTAATTCCCGGTCACTATATTCCAAAGACATTTCTTATAGTACCTAAGGGAAAAGAAAAACCCAGCATCCTACTCAGAGCTAAAGAAATGAGGCCCTGTTAAGAGCTACAGTCAGTCATGGAGATTTCATTGTCATATTGATTTTGTTTTAAGACAGGGAGGTGTGGAGTTTTCTTCCCTCTTCTCTGGGGTAGGGGTGGTGTGGATGATGGGGTGGTGAGGCAGGGATTGAGGAGGAGGAAACAGCAAACGTACAACCAGTGTCTGGGTTTACACACAGTTCTCAGCAAAGCTGGGCCTGTGGTAGGATGGGCTTGCACATGACATTGGACTGTAGTTTTTTGGGTTCACTTACTACATATTCTAAAGACCAGAAAACTGTGCTTCTATGAAATGGGAAGTGATCAGATGAACAAAAACAGTAATAGTAGCCGACAAATGGAGTGCTTACTATGTGCCAGGCACTGTTGCAAAGTGTTTAGTACTTCATTTAATTCTCACTTTGATTGTATGACGTAAGACCTACTATTGTACTTATTGTACAAATGATGAATCTCAGGTACAATCTGGGTAAGCAATTTGTCCAGATCATACTCCTGGAAGGCGTAGAGGCAGAATTCAAACCCAGTCCATGGAGCTTTCTAAATCCCCAGTTTGCTGTATTCCAACTTTCTTTTCATTTGAAAATTACCTTCTCTTTGACAATATAAAAAAAAATATACACATGTCCCTGTAAATATTACACTGGCACTGCACATAATTTAGTGAAATGTTTCCTTATTCCTCCTGTAACATGTTCTTATCAGTTCGTCCCCTGTGACAGTTTGCTATAACTAAGGCTTCCTGAAGGCAAGAAGCAGCTCATTAGAGCCACTGTCAAGGCAAGCCGTGTGGGTGTGTCTGTGATTTTGATTGACTGAAGTATTTATTTATTTATTTGTTCAACAAATATTTAGTGGGGCCCACTATATCCAAGGCACTGTTTTAGCAGCAGATCTGGTTCATGGGCATAACAATCTATAAGAATGAATTACAATCACTAAAAGCCAAGTAGGTTCATACAAATGAGTTCTGCCATGCTTTTATTTTTATTTTTTTAAACTAGTTGGAATAGATCTTGACAAAGACAAGAAAACTATAGAGTACAATGCCATTTTTCTGGCATTTGCATGTACATAAGTTTTGATATTTTTCTACAAATTAGCAAGCCATTTCACTTGCCGCCAGTGAAACCAACTCAATGTGAATCTAGGCCTTCTCAAAGTCTATCTTCTCCATCAATTTTGTTGAGATAGTCACGGCTCCCTTTGGCCCCAGTGTGATTCAAAAAAGGTGTTTTGTCTAACTGTTCACTCATACAGAAGAAGGAACAGGCCAGTGGGAGGTGATGTGGGATAATTCGAACTGACATCTTCCAGGCTGTAAGGTACAGCAGAGGGACACCATCCCTGGCCCTCTCACCCTCTCTTGCTCCAACCGCTCCCTCAGAGAGTTTGGGCCTTCACGTGGCTTGATTTAGGATCAGGATCAGTAGTTCTGGTCCCAAACCTGTGTGTCCTGTAAAATTCCTTGGGAAGCTTTTTGAAAATGCAGATTCCTGGGCCCTGTCACAACCCTGAAAAGCCCAAATTTCAGGGGTGGGGCCCACAGATCAATGGTTTTAAGAGCTCCTTGGAGGATACCAATATTGACAGTAGCTGGGAACTACTAAATCTACCTCAGCAGCCTTGACATCTCACCCTCTTTAGAGTTTTCCAACTTATATATTTATTGGTTTGTTTACTTATTTACTTCCTGTCTTTCCATCTTCTCTCCCCCACATTGAACTCTAAATTCTAGAAGGGCAGGAATCTGTTTTGATTACCATAGTGCCTGGCATAAAAAACACACTCAAAAAATACCTGTTGAGTAAATGAATGAATAAATGAATGAATGAATGAAAGACACCTCCCATTGAATGTTGTCCCAACTTGTAGAAAATAGGCCTCATAACCCTATCTTACGTTTCTTGATTGATTCTTCTTCCCAGACTTCCTAATGTTTACAGTGTCTTCACAATCTTTGCCGTCGTGAAGCCAAGACCTGCAATTTTAAGTTATTTGGGAGTCTTCCCCCTTCTTTCCTTCACCCCATCAATGCCCCGGTCCCCTTGTCACACTGACTGCTGCCAGTTGGTTGCTTCATGTTTGTGACTTTATCAGTGCTTCCTTGGCCCTTGCCTCTCCTGGTTTCAAACCTCTACAAAGCACCTCTAGGTCCCTCTTGAGATTCCCTACAGAGTGTTGTGCAAACAGGTCCTTTC
Organism: Galeopterus variegatus; assembly: GCF_000696425.1. NCBI lineage: Eukaryota > Metazoa > Chordata > Mammalia > Dermoptera > Cynocephalidae > Galeopterus > Galeopterus variegatus. The sequence continues at coordinate 185,338 of NW_007728197.1, read as the reverse complement.
AGCTACCCTATGACATACATTACTTTCCCCCTCTTCTGCTCCAGCGCCCCCTGCTGGACACCACTGAGGCTTCCCCTGGGTGCAGCCATGCCTTCTGGACCCCACTATCTCCCACTGGAAAACACCAACCCCCACCCCAACTGATGGGTGCAAGTTCTGTAAGTCGCGAGTGGCCTCAGAGTTCTCTCAGTGCAACTGCTCTCCCCTCTGTGTGTCTTTCTCTTTTTAAATGTTATGAAATCCACAAGGCTATATGAACAGCGGCATTTATGACTCAGTCTTACCGAATTTTCAGTAAAGCAGCTTTCTGACTTTTTAATTATAGCCTGACCTCACCTTCTTCATGGGCCACAGACATGAAGCCATATAGCTGGACTGGGAAGCACTTCTGAAAACAGATACTGCCCTGAACTGAGAGCTGAACCACCCTTCTAAGAACTCAGGCTTTGTTGCTTGGCTAAGCTTGTCTGCCTGACTTTTGTTTCCTTTCAGACAAGTTCTCACTCAGGAGCCACCTTAGCCACTCCTGACCCTTCAGAACCAAATATCAGTGATGGATTCACTTTAGGCTTCTCTACTACCCCAACCTCCCCCTCTCCTGGACCTAGATGACAGCCTTCTTATTGACAACAGCACTCACAACTAGCGAACATTTGCTGAATGCTTACTGTGTGCCAAACACCAGCTAAGCATTTTACATATATTACTTCTTTCACTGGTATAGAATAACACTGAGCATTGACTTTGAAGTCAGGCTACCCTGAGATCATAACAAGCTTCATGATTTGCTATGTGTCCATGAGCAAATCACTTAATTTCTCGCCGCCTCAGTTTCAGTCTCCATAGAATGAGAACACTACTTCTTCCTTACAGGGGCATTGAGAGGATGAAATGAGAAAACCTGTGTAAGGCTCTTAGCACAGAGCCTGGAGCATAATAAGTACTTAATAAATGATTGTTCTTCTTCTTCTTTATATTCTTGCTGAAGATCTCTCCTGACTCTAATGCAACCTCGCTTTTATGAAGTTCACAGAGTAAACTTTCTTCAAGTTTAGGTTGTATTACTTAGACTATAGACCTCTCTTGTGGATTATAGGCTTGAAGACAGGGGCCATATCCATAGACATGGTTCAATGTATATATGAAGTGACCGTAATCTCTTTTCACCATGCTCTTTCCCTACTCCAACACCTCTGGTTTCCTTTTGTTTTTCACAGAATACTTGAATCCACATAGGATAAAGGCCCACAAGCAATGCTCACCAACAGACTTACTGCTCAGTAGGCCTCTCTCTGCTGAACTTTTACTTGAATTTGATCAAGAACTTAGTTTGTCCTATATTTATTTGTTCTAGCAAATATGGTGATTTAGGACTTTCAGTAGGCGTGTGCATGTGTTATGTGTGTGGGGTGATGGTGGCGGTGGGTGTGTGTGTGTGTGTGTGTGTGTGCACTCTAAATCACAAGGCCAGGTATAGGGTCTATTATTTAATGATGTGATAGAGGAAAGGGCACAGGTTTTAGGCACAGATTATCCTAAATTGGGATCTCAGTGCTACTATTAATTTGCTGGAGACTTTGGATATCACTTTCCCTTTCTAAGCCTGTTTTCTCTTCTGGGAAGTGGGAGTTCTTATCTTTCAAAGGTGTTTAAAGGATTAGACATAATATAGATGAAATATACCAAATTGTGCCCAACACACAGAAAGCATTCAGCAAATAGCAGCCATTTAGCAGTGACAGAAGCCACAGCAGAGTACTGGACTGAAGTACATCCCATGTAAATTACCCATTGATTCAGGTCTCTCTGTCTCTGCTGTTCTTGGCTTATAAAATCACTTGCCACATCCAGACAACAAAGGGCAGCTGGTTTATAGAAAAGTACATCCACAGCATCTCTTGAGGATGCAGGTAATTTTCTGAAGCCCCAGGGCTTCAGATGGTCAATGCCCCTCCCCATCCTACCCCCTCTCCTGATCCATGGGAGAGGAAGTCTGCCACCCAGGAAGGGAGAGGTCAGCTCCCAAGGGAAAAGGAAGCAGTGGCTCAGTGGCCTGACACACTCTGGGCTCACAGTTTTCTCCTCCTTAGTGTATGGGAAGATAAGGGTGGGCTGTCACTCTTCATCGGATGTCTTCAGAAATGTCCTTATATCCTCGGAGTTCATCACCTTTGTACTCGTCCCTCTTTCAGGAGTGGTTTACTGACATGTTCCTAACATTTGTGGAGCAACAAGCAAAGGAGGATGGTTAATGTTGCTAAAAGAAGAGAAAAAAGCAGTGGGAAGTTCGAACTTTAACCCTTTGTGCTTACGCAAGTGTTCAAATTAGAGTTTCACAGATACTTACCCCTTTGTCAAAGGTGGCAAAAAATTTGATGTAAGGCTGGAAGTGCTCAGCTGCTTCTTCAAAAGCCTTGTAATCTAAGAGGAAAAAAATGAGAGGGAGAGATGTCTTCCAAAGGCACAGTGCAGAATCTTCTCTATTTTGTTTTTTGGCAGATGGCCTGTGTGGGGATCCGAACCCTTGACCTTTGTGTTGTAGCACCACACTCTAACCAACCGAGCTAACCAGTCAGCCGGAATCTTCTCTTTTTAAATGATGTAGGGAGAGTGGAAAGCCAATTAATCCTGACTGGATAATTAGTAGATACTATTTAGATAAATAATTATTTAGTACTATTTAAACCCATAGTTTCCCCCAAGGAGTTTGACTTGACTGGTATTTAATCACCCAAGAGAAGACCTCTTCACCTCACTTTTATGAGGTTCACCGACAGAAAGCAGAAAACAGGAAACGGAGATAGGACAAGGGAGAAAAAAACACGTGTAAAACTCCGAACCCAAACAAAAAGTCCTTTCACTTAAATTCACTGCTAGTTATACTTGTGCCTTCTAGAGAGAGTGCAGTTTATACAAATTAGCCCCATGTAAGGAGAAAATTCACCGTACTGTGTAAAGTAATGTTAGTCAAAAATGACATCACAGAAGTATTTTAAACCCCTGTTGGTAAATCTTAGTTTTCTTATCCCACCCACCGCCTTTTAAAAAAATAGTTTTCTTTTTTATTCTGATGCCTTGAGAGTATTACTTAAACTTAATCAAGTTTATGCTTGACTCTAGTCCCAAACTTGAGTCCAAACTGGTGAAGGTAGGCATGAGACCATGTGAGGGCAGGAATGCTGTGCCTTGGTCCCCCCAGGGATTTCCTTGCTAAGGACATCGTATTCAAGCCTCAGATGTGAGGGTGATGTTAATGGTGGTGGTGATGGTGGTTGTTCTGAATAAACTCTGTAACCTCAGAGTCAATGACCCTATGAATTATTCTTCACAAGATTAACTTCTTTCCATTTTATAGAATTCCATATCTCTTAACCATCAGAAGTATACACTTTTACTAGAATTCTGGGACCATGCAGAATTTTCTAAAATTCTACCCCCAAAATATTTTTTGGAATAATGCAGGCTCAGAGGGTTACCAAGATGAGTAAGACGAAGACACTGATCTCAAAAGGCTCTCAGCCCAGGGAGGGTAGGAGGGCAAGAACCCATTAGGAGTGACAATGCAGCGTGACAGTTGCTGTAGTGGAGGTGAGTGCAACATGCACAGGCGAGAGAGGGGCTGAAAACTTACGAGAACACTTGTACGTAGTGATGTGCACGCATGCAAACCCATCCTCATCAATGTGAGTGGGTAGTCAGGGAAGATACCGTGTAGCCTGATAGGTGGCGTAGAGGACTGAGTAGGGGGGAGAATTTTAGAAAATTCTGCATGGTCCCAGAATTCTAGTAAAAGTGTATACTTCTGATGGTTAAGAGATATGGAATTCTATAAAATGGAAAGAAGTTAATCTTGTGAAGAATAATTCATAGGGTCATTGA
>NW_007728197.1:177494-181190 GCF_000696425.1 Galeopterus variegatus | reverse complement strand
AGAAGTATACACTTTTACTAGAATTCTGGGACCATGCAGAATTTTCTAAAATTCTACCCCCCAAATTTTTTTTTGGAATAATGCAGGCTCAGAGGGTTACCAAGATGAGTAAGATGAAGACATTGATCTCAAAAGGCTCTCAGCCCAGGGAGGGTAGGAGGGCAAGGACCCGTTAGGAGTGACAATGCAGCGCGACAGTTGCTGTAGTGGAGGTGAGTGCAACATGCACAGGCGAGAGAGGGGCTGAAAACTTACGAGAACACTTGTACGTAGTGATGTGCACGCATGCAAACCCATCCTCATCAATGTGAGTGGGTAGTCAGGGAAGATACCGTGTAGCCTGATAGGTGGCGTAGAGGACTGAGTAGGGGGGAGAAGACAAGTGGGAGCCTTTGAAGAGTGAAAAGAGAGAAGGGGAGGAAGTGGAATGGCTAAAGTAAAACCTAAGCCACTTGTGCCTGAGTAGCCGTGGGCTCCATCAGAATCCCCTTCCCCAATCCCCACGTCCTTGAAGAATTTCTCCTTACCCCCAAGAACTCCAACCCTGATGGAAAGAGTGGCCTAGGCCTGGGTCAGGAGATTGTTCTCTTGGAGAGCTGGTCCACATCACTTTTAAGATGAAGGATGGGGCAAGGTGACTCCCTAGGCTGGTGATTCAAAATGTGGTTGAACCTTCAACCTCACCCAAACAGCAGCTGTCTTCCAGGATACCTAGTCTTGTCTTCTGCTCTGTCTGACCTCATGCAATCTCCAGGGCTTTACTGCCCCAGGTCCTGACTTAATGCTGACCATCTCCTTCCTGGTTGCTCCCAGTTTGACTCCCCATTACCTTGGTGACTCTTTTCCCTTCTGGAACAGGTTCCTGAACCTTCAGCTCCCCACCTCCAGTTTACTACAGATTATTTTAGCATTTCCTCACCTCCCTTTCCCACCTCTCAGGGTTTTCCATACTGGATATTATATATCAGTAACTGACTATGTGGTTAATAGCACCAGTTAGAAACCCTAAAGAGAAAGGCTTGGAGTTATACCATTTGTCTTTCAAAGAAGAACCAAACCAAGTTGTTGGGGATGAAGCAGTCAAAGAAGTATATGAACACGTTAAAGCAGTGTTTGGAAATATACTGCCCGTTTGTATACCAATGGTGCGGCTGCATGACAAGCGTACAGACTGTGCATCCAGTTCCTTCTGAAAATCTTGAGATTCAAGTAATATTTATTCTAAGAAAAGCTCTGTCATAGAAAAGTTTGCCTGTGGATCTGATTCCACATGAAAGGTTGTTATAAAAAAAGATGACTCTAATAACATCTAAACCTGTATAACTTCTTCTGTTTTTAGCTTTTAGTGAAGACATAGGTTCAGACGACCTCTCCCTTCTGTTTCACACTAAAGCAGTTGACTGTCTAAGGAGAGTTCTATGAGAGCTTATCAGCTGATACATAGATTGAAAAATAAATTGTGAGTTACACACTGAAAAAATTTTAAAGAATAATTATTGACTTCAAAATATGCTGGACCTTGCTGAGGACCTGAATGAACTTAATTGAAAATTGCAAGGAGCATGTGAAATATATAATGAACTGACAAGGTATATCAATTTAAAAGCAAAAATTCAACATTAAAGAGGAGGTTAAAAATGACTCACTAGTAATTTCATTATTTTAATTTTAAGAACAATTATTAAGACCACTGGTGTAATATCTGTGTATTCCTAAGGAAAAAAAGCTTCATTATTATTTTGAAATACATAATATAAAAAAGTTGAATCGGATTTGCAATCCTTTCAAATTCACTCAAATTATCATAAGAAATCTGAGCACTACATTCATCAATGAAAAGTAATAGCTGTCAGATTGAAAGAATGCTCACACCCTTGAAGGACAGTTTAGTGATTGAATTATCTGAATTATGTCCAACAGCAAGAAAAAAATGTTCATCAATCAGAAAAAAGCAATGAGCATTGTCCTCCTGTTTGCCAGAGTCCACGTGCGCAAAGTCTCTTGTCAATGCTGATTATTAAGAATTTGAAAAGATCATCATTTAAAATCTTGATCAGGATTGCATATTGCTATTTTAAGCATAAAACTTAATATCAGAAAGCTATATTCTTGGAAATAAGCACAAGATTCTCATTCAAAATCTAAAACTATTTTATTGGGAAAATTTTTACAGTGCAATATGTGATGTGGTACCTATTATTTTATATTTTCTTCTCATTATATACTATAAAGAAAGTAAAAAAAAATTTTTTTCACCAAGCCCAGGTCTCTTCCAATTTACTCCCATTTTATGCCATATATGCATCATCACATTTTAAGTGCCACTACCTGACAAAACTTGGCAGAGTCTTGAGAGTACAGCCCAGTAGTTAAGTGCACAAACTCTAAAATCAGATTCCTGGGATTCGAATCTTAGCTTCATTTTTTACTAGCTGTGTGATACTAAGCGAGTTAATCAAACCTTTCTGTTCCATCCTTTCATCAGCATTAAAATGCAGAAAATAGTGGTCACTACCTCACAGGCTGGTTGTGAGAATGAAATTAATGCACCCATAGTGTACTCCTAGCATAGGCCCCGGCGTGCGGTATGTGTGAACTGAATGGAGCTGTTATGATGATTAGCTTAGGGCAGGGGAAGAGAGGTACTGGGGGGCGTGACCTTTACCCTACTCTCGGCCTGTCTCTCTCCATATCTGCCATTCTGAGCCTAATGGAGGAGGAAAGAGAAATATAAAGATGGAAACAAATTGAGAGGGAGGGACTGAAAAGGAAAAAGGGAAATATAAAAAAATAAAATATAAAGGACAAAGCAGAAGGGGGCTAGTGAAGCACCCCAGGGTAGTCAGCCCTGATACAGGAATGTGCAACGTGAAATAAAGACACCCAAGAAGAGCTGGGGAGAGACTTCCTGGCTAGCTGGCTCCCCTTATATAATACATCCCTTGTAAACATCACGAATGGAGGTTTCAGTGAAGCAAATGAGAAGATGGTCACAATGGGGCATAGAAGACAGAAAAAAGGGGGGCTGTTGTGGATGAGGTGACTAAGGATGCCTGTGGGCAGACTGGGTAACAAAACAGCTTTGCAAATAATTTCAAAATATTTTGGGATTTCCAGACATAGTCACAGCAGCCCATGTTTGCACCTCTTACTTGTACTAATGCTATCAAATTCTCCTTCACAGTAGTGCCCACCCGCTAACACATGCCCTCTCTCCAAGGCGGAGACACCAGAAAAAAGCTTACTTCATTGGGCCTGTGCTGCCAAAGCAGTTTTTGAAAATGCACTCAAGTAGTTATGCTTCCTGGTCCCTTCTCCCTGCTCTTCCTGAGCTCCACCCATCATCTTCTCACCACTGTACCAGCTGTGGTGATGCTATGAAAGGTCCCTGTGCCCACCCAAAACCTCGCCACAAGGCTTTCAAAGGGAACATGCCCAAGGGTGTGGCTGTATGATGGCAGGCAGTCTTGGCGGTCAGCTGTGTGCTTGGCCAGCAATTTTCTACATTCTGGAGCAGCTGGTAAGCCCATCCCTGCCCAAATTTTCCTCTAATGCTTTCCATTTGACTGAGAAACTCTCCAGCTGGTGACCACAGCAGCTGCCATGAGACAGCCACTATGTGTACCATTTTAATGGAGAATCTCTCTTTTCTCTATTCTGTAAAACACTAACCCCCTTCAAGGCCAGAAAACATGA
>NW_007728197.1:175913-176837 GCF_000696425.1 Galeopterus variegatus | reverse complement strand
CTTTTCTCTATTCTGTAAAACACTAACCCCCTTCAAGGCCAGAGAACATGGCCTAAGTGTAATGTTCTTTCAGCTTCCCTGCCTGTTTGGCATAATTTCTGCATAGCTGTCCCACTGCACAGGACTCAGAGTGGATTCTAACCTCTATTCTACCCAGCAAGAGATGCTGAAAACCCAACCTCTTTTGGGATGATCTAACATACCTTGTTGGAAATCTAGCCTATAGATTGACGGGCTAGAGTTGACAGGCAACTTACATTCTGAGTCCTCACTCTTGAAAAAGCCAATGAGTTTGATCTGGTCTTCAATGCGTTCAAAGGCCTGGACTTCCAGTTTGCTGTTGATGATCTCCACTGGGTCTTCAATTAGCTGAAATGACACACATTCATACACATGCTCATTCAAATAAGAGGACTCCTCCTCCCCCAGGGGGGAAACGAGTGCTTTGGAGGAACTTTGTGATTGGTGCTTGGCGTCCATCCCACCCTCCTCCAGTGAGCACAGCAGCAGCGCTTTTTGAGAAACTGATTTAACTCAATGGGTGGGATGATTGGTCTGGGGTCAATTCTATTTCTCTTGCCAGCTATTGATTCAGGAATGAGCAAATGACCCAAGGCTGGCCCAATGAGACTTTAGACTTTGCTGAAGGCTTTGGGAAAGTTCTTCTTTACTTGTAAGAGAGCAATGGGAAGCCAGACTTATTTTTTCTGTCATTGGATATGAATGAGGAAATGTGATGCATAGGCTCCTGCTGCTGGCCATCTTATACCTAACCTGAGAACAGTCAGCTTGAGGACAAAGACAATATACTGAAAGCAGCATTACCTGTGACTTACAGAGAAAAATTGAGCTAGAGCTCTGATCAGATCAAGTCTAAAATCTGCCCTAACTCTGCGCTTCTACTTCTGCGGGTCAGTTACGTTG
>NW_007728197.1:173928-175440 GCF_000696425.1 Galeopterus variegatus | reverse complement strand
AAGTGTGAATTTCTTTATGGATAAAATATTTTCATAGTGTTTGTTCCTCTGTTTCAACATAAGGATCTGAGAGTGTGATACCTCCACGGCTGACAGTGAGTGATATTAGGGGGTTCTTTAGCCCTGCCTCTTCTATGCTGCTCTGAGGGTAACTTGGGGTGACTTGGCTGATTGCTAGTCCTGTGCCTCCTCTCTTCAGGTGACTGGGTGTTTCCCTCTCTCCCCACACTCCCCAGTACCTCTTCAGCAGCACAGAGCAAAGTCAAGGAAATTTCAATGGATGTTGGTGTATAACTGGTAAGAAAAGTAGCACATTACTGCTATGGTCCTGATTTGTGACCCTCTAGTCACTAATAATCAGTTTCTATGGTGACTTAAGGGTCAGCTTCCCAGTTGAAGTAGAGAGCACTGTGATGTAAGCACTCCAAAGTTTTTGTGAAGCCTAAGAAACCTGTCTTAGGCAAGGTCAGGTTCTCCAGCTTCTTTGTTCCTACTTCAGGGTTTTATCTCACCCTATATTTGAGCCCAGACAGCTCCATGCAGGGCACTGTGCATAAATTCTTACATCCAAGAGAAACTCCACCAAGACATCCGCTGCAAACTCGCCATCAAACTCAATTGTGCGATCACCCTTAAGAACATACAAGCTTCCTTGTTCATCAAAACCTGGAATAACAGAGAGGACAATGTCATCCTGATATAGGAAGAGCTATCATGTTGGCTAAGGTCTGGATCAGGGTCCCTGGGTGAAAATGGAGTCAGGAGAAATTGAACTAAAATTAACCCAAGGACCAGTTGTCTTGAAACAACACTTCTGAAGGGTTCCCAAAATGGATATTTAATTTCAAACAGTCCAGAACTAACAATTTCACCTGGATTTTAACTTAAAAGAAAAATCTATTCTTCACCCCACCACTGCTTTACTTTTGCAAAAATACTGCTGACCCTGTGTCATTTTCGGTATTCATTAAAACAGTAAGCTCTCTGAGGGTAGGATCATTGTCTTCTTAGTATCCCAGTACCTTGCACAGAGCCTAGACATATCAGCACCCNCAGATCAAGTCTAAAATCTGCCCTAACTCTGCGCTTCTACTTCTGCGGGTCAGTTACGTTGTTTATTGTTCAGGGCAACTAGAGTCTGGTTTCTAACACCTCCTCCTAGCTGATCAAGTCGGGCAGGCTCTTCTGCTACCCTGATCAGCAATTTCAGGGCTTGGGATGTGGGTCAATGAGATGGCCAAGCAGAGTCTACGGGCACATGTTATTGTGGGAGGTGGCCTTAAACTCACTTCTGACCTTCTCTCTGATTTTTGAGTCCATAGAGAAGAAACAATAGACCACTGGGTACCAGCTGGTAGATAAGGAATTATCAGTGTGGATGTTCAACAGCAGGTTCTTTATCTGTGCAAGAATGTGTGTTCAAAAGCATTTAATTTCACAGCTGTTACTGAAAGTGTGAATTTCTTTATGGATAAAATATTTTCATAGTGTTTGTTCCTCTGTTTCAACATA
>NW_007728197.1:171452-172125 GCF_000696425.1 Galeopterus variegatus | reverse complement strand
CCCATAAACATATGTGGCCAGAATGAACAGCTTGCTTTCTTATTCTAGCTGAGTCCCACACATCTTCTTTACCCAGTTAGCTGATAGATGCTGAAAGGGCAGGTTCCGCATCTTCTCCTGTACTACCCTCCAAACAAATACTATCTGGAAAACTACATTATTCCCCCCAAATGCTAAACAGCTGGGGCTGGGATTTTGTCCAACTGTATGGCAACCTTAATTCCTTATATTAATTGTTTTCAAACTCTCTATCAGCTGGAAAATGCTTTCTCCAAATGAACTGCTCTGCAGAACCTCCAGGGGCAGGAAGGCTGGACTGCTGCCTGCTGTGTCCATAGGCACATCTAAAAAGCCCCTGGCATACTGGGGAGTGCCCTTCCTAAATTGAAAGGAGCAACATGCCAGGTATTTTTGAAGACTTCGAGTGTTGATCTCATAAGATGCCATAGGGAACATCAGCCAATATCCTGCTGTTGGATCTTGTCCTGAGCAAAACTAGCTAGAATGCTATTGCACTAGTTCAGGCACAACCAGCTGAGCTTGGAGAACAGTCGGTTTAGACATAGCAAGCCCTGTCATGTCCTTCGCTGGCCCGTTCTTACGAATGCTGGCCCAGCTCGTCCTCCCCCTGTGTTTAGATTGCTGCCACACTAGCATTTTCCTCTAACTAAAC
>NW_007728197.1:156647-171056 GCF_000696425.1 Galeopterus variegatus | reverse complement strand
TTTATGTACCTGAAGGTATTTATTGAACCACCACTAATCTTTTTTTTTCCCTGTGCTTACTACTCCGAATCCAATTAACCTTTCTTCAAAGGTCCTGTTTTATAATCTCCTGCTATTTTTTAATAGCAGAAAAAACCAAATGGGCAGTACCTGTGTATGGGTGTTTGAAAACTAGAGGAGCTACCTATATTCTCTCTCCTTGGGATTTTAGGGGTAAGGATCTTAAAGTGCACTTGCACTTAAGCATGACATATTGACATGAGAGATTACAACTTCCATTGTGTAGTCACTTAATCGTACCACACCTAAATGCTCCCTCTCATCCTTGGTGATAATGCCTAGCTAGCGGTCAGCCTCATATTTAGAAACCACTGGAGTCACTACTATTAGTGCTATCTTTTATTGGCTGCTTTGGCCAAGAGGCAAGGAAATAATAGGGGATTGAGGAAGAGATTTTAACTCTCTCAGAGAGATCACCACGGTGGTGAGATAGAGAAGCTGGCCTTTTAGCCTGCTGTAGGAGCTGGAAATAAAGGCTTGAATTTTTAATGTCAGTTTCTCCAGGAAGAACCCCCCTTTCCCATATGATATAAAGATATGTGACATGAGTGATTTGAAACCATTTAATTCATGCCTATGTTTACTTTTATGAAACTCTTCTCCAGCCCAAGACTAAGGTATGCAGGCTCACTCTATATTTATTTTAAAATAGTCCAATTATCATGCAAGAATAAATGCAACTGAACTTTTTTTTGCAAGATACATTTGTTATTTCTTGATACATCTCAAAAGTCATACTTACCCAGTTTCTTGGCGAGCTTGGCTTCTTTTTTTGCATCCACCATCACGAAGCCTATATCTTTATGTTCCAGGACCTGGGCCACAAGCTGAAGGGACAAATAGGAGGGTAAGCGGGCTGAGGGCAGAAAGATGGTCGAAAATATTACAGGATAATATCTGATTATTGACAGGAGGATCTTCCTCCATACATATTTCCTGTTACTCTGTGACCAATGCAAGCAGCAGCGCAGGGATTCTGTGTTTATCCCTTCAGGAGGATGACTCAGAAGAATGCTGAGAAACAAGCAGAGAAAATCAGAGGACCAGACCTAAGCTACTCACTTAATTCATCTTTTTCAAAATTGCCTTAGCTTTATTAGTTCCTTGGCATTTCCATATAAATTTCAGAATAGTCTTGTTTATACCTACCAAAAAAATCTTACTAAGATTTTGATAGAAATTGCATTACCTCTGTATATCTACTTGAAGAGAATAACATATTTACTATGTTGAATCTTCTAACTTATGAACATAGTATGTCTCTCCATGTATTTGATCTTTGATTTCTTTCATCAGCATTGCGTTCAACGTATAAGTCTTGTACAAGTTGTGTTAGATTTATACCTAAGTATTTATTTCAGCCATTGTAATGGTATTGTATTTTTAATTTTAGTGTCTATGTGTTTATTCAACGTATAAGTCTTGTACAAGTTGTGTTAGATTTATATCTAAGTATTTATTTCAGCCATTGTAATGGTATTGTATTTTTAATTTTAGTGTCTATGTGTTTATTGCTAATATATAGATATCAATTGATTTTTAAGGTTTACCTTGTATTTTGCAACCCTGCTGAACTCACTTATTAATTATAATAAGTTTCAGTTTTGGGTTTTTTTTGTAGATTCCTTGGGATTTTCTATTTAGACAATCGTGTTATCTGCAAATAGTTTATTTCTTCCTTTCCAGTCTGTTTGCCTCTTTGTTTCCTTATTGTGCTGGCAAGAACTTCCAGCACTATTTTGAATAAGAGTGGTAAGAGTGCCTTGTTCTCCATTCCTTGGTCTACAAGTGGAGTGGGGGGATAAGGGGGAAGGAGAGGAAGGTTGTGGATAATTGGGTGGGGAACTTGGGGTACAAATGCAATTTATGGTAATGGGTATACTTCCAGTATGAATCTGACCCTCACATCATGGACATGAGGGGTGACAATCAGCTTTGTATCTGATGAATATTCATAACCAATTTAAAAAAAAAAAAGAGTGCCTTGTTCTCTTACCTTGTTTTTTCTTTGTTTCTCAGTCTTAGGGATTTGTCTATTTTTCTTTTCAGTTCTATCATTTTTTGCATCACATATTTTGCAGTTCTACTCTTTGGTTCAGATACCTTTAGGATTTCTTGTCTTCCTGGTGGATTGATCTTGGGTCTTCTTGGCTCTACAACTTATACTATAAATCCCTCTACTTTCTGTTCTATACTTGCTTCCTTTATTTCCCTCTTTATTCCTATGTCTTCCTTAAATTTTCCCAGCATCTATGGCTTCTTGCTTAGATTTCCTCTTCTGTTACAGCTTCCTGAGGTCCCTCTTTGCCTATTCTCTCTTCTCTCCCTGACCTTCTCATCTGCTCCCCATTCTCTCTGGCTTCTAACCACTCCCTTCCTCCAAGGTTAAGGGTAGTGGGCAGAAGCACAGAGAGCTGCTCTGAGCAGTGACCCTGGTGATGGAGTGGAGGCAGGGAAAGGGGCAAGTAACAATTGATACTACCCTGCCCACCACTGGTGCAGTTTTCTTTCCCTTTTTGGATTTTGCTGGGACTAGGAAAGGCTTAGGATGAAAGGCATTATCATCAGTGTTTATGTTATGACTCATCTTGAGCTTTCCTGCAATGCCTAAACAGGCCAGTCTTTCTGCAAAGTAACTGGGCTTTAGTTTATTGCATTCAATCTATTAGACAAGGTTATTTTTGAATAAGTTTTCTGGCTTTCAGTGCAAGCCACTCTGTCCCATTTAGCACTATCGAAACCTTAACTTAACTGTTCCCTTGCCTACCATTCAAAGTCAGTAATGATGAGACCTAATAGCTTCATGATATAGTAAGTTTCCCTACTCATAGAGCATGAGCCTCTGACAGTGGTTCTTAAACTTCAGTGTTCATGAAAGTCACCTGAGGCACTGGTTAGAATGGGGCTTCCTGAGCCTCAGCTCCAGAGAGTACAGACTAGAGCTGGGTGGGGCTCAGGAATCCACATTTTTATAAACCGCACTACCACACCCCATGATTCTGACACAGCAGATCTCAAACCACACCCTAGAAAACACTGCTATAAATGGTTGTCAGTTTACCCAAAGTAATAGGGCATAGTGCTCTTCTCACTGTGACCCATGGGCCCATGCTTGACTCTTTGGCCCCTCGAACTTTGGCATAGGAGAAAAGTATTAATAATAGTAAGAATAACAAACAAGAGGGAAAATGAGAAATTAACTTTGAGAATTAAACAGAGAATTTAAATCTGCCTTCTAGGCATATGCCACCACATTTTGTTTGTTTATAGGTAGATGCAAATGTGTGCCTCTCCTAAGCCAGTAGAGCATAGCCTTCTGGTTACCATATTGATGTTTATATGTGGCTTTTGAAGATATACGAGTGGGAGGTGCTACTGCAAATGAACTCAGTTCTGTTCCTGATTTCCTGGTTAATGAAGCACAGCCAGTCGCTGTCCTGTGCCATGGGTGGATAGACACAGCAGGCTAATCCCGGATGGGCCGGGACCTCCCCCTCCTCAGCACCCTCACGCAGTCCTTGTAGCACCCCCGTCACTCTCGCCTCCCACCCTGATTAGGCCCTGAGCCTGCCTGCTTGAGCTCTGTCATCACTGACATCAGCCCTGGCATGCACCCTTCATGGGCCTGGGCTCCATGTGGCCAGGGCTGGAGCAACCTGAGTGAGCAGTGAGATGGGTGGGGAAACAGCTGTGGGGAAAGCCTGGGGTCTTCTGGGCTGATTTGTGACATGGCCAGGCCCTGAGGACCTGGAAACCCTGCTGGGCTGTGGGGCAGACAGGACACTGTTCACATCCCACACTTGGCTCAGACCTGCCTTGGCCTTTGCTTTGGCCCTAAATCTCCAGCACACACATTCCCTCCTCTCTTTCCTGCAACCCAGTCTCACTGCACTCTCTTAGGTTGCTGCCAGCCCTGGCCCAGCTCCAGGCTCATCTTTCACCCCATGCTCCTTCCTGGAATTCCAGCAGCACATCACAGAGACACAGCACTCTGGCAGTAGCTCTACAATTGTTAGTGGTGTGTAAGTCTCTTCTATATCATGATTCTTTTCTGCCCAAGGAGAGGACCCCATTTTGTGCTTCTTTTGTATCTTGCACATTTCCTTGAAGACACTCAGCATGTGTGGATGAATGGATGGATTGGCGTGAGTACTGCACAAGTTCAAGGGGCTGTCTATATCATGACTCTTTTCTGCCCAAGGAGAGGACCCCATTTTGTGCTTCTTTTGTATCTTGCACATTTCCTTGAAAACACTCAGCATGTGTGGATGAATGGATGGATTGGCGTGAGTACTGCACAAGTTCAAGGGGCTGTGAGCCTAAGAGGCAAGAGGCAATTGCCACTAAACACAGTGACAAAGGGTTACATATATGAGAAGAAAAGATAGAGTCAATATGCCTCGTAAATTCCCAGAAAACTGGAACACTGTTTTCAGATGTGATTGTGATTTTCTCCTGTTGACTTATAACCGTTCCTCTGCTGATTTTGTTTGTTTGCCTGGTTACCTGTCAGTCTTGGCTGTTGTCAGAACATTCAAGAGAATGGGGTTGTCTCTTATCAGCTGTTTGTGCACAGCCCCTGGACACTGCACAGTGCTAACTCCTTCCAGAAACTTTAGATCTGCTTTGACCATGGCTGATTCTTTTGAGTACAGAAATAATTTTTTTAAAAAGTTCTATGTAAATAATATACATAATTCAGTAGTGAAGAAGTGGATATTTATAGCACATCCTTATTCTCTTTTTTAATATTGTAGTCTACAGGTAGCTATAGCACCACTGTTACCTCTGTAATGTTGAGGTCCAGGAAGATCTCATTTTCAAATGAATAAATTACCCAGGGATAGTATATCCCACTAGTTAAAAGCACACTTTTTAAAAAAGTTCTATGTAAATAATATGCATAATTCAGTAGTGAAGAAGTGGATATTTATAGCACATCCTTATTCTCTTTTTTAATATTGTATTCTACAGGTAGCTATAGCACCACTGTTACCTCTGTAATGTTGAGGTCCAGGCAGATCTCATTTTCAAATGAATAAATTACCCAGGGATAGTATATCCCACTAGTTAAAAGCACAGGGCTTGAGATCAGAGACATGGATTCCTGACTTGGTCACAAGCCGGTGCTGTGACTCCATGGCAAAATGTGGACAGTAAAATATCTATTTCAAGGGCTATTTTGAAGATTAACTT
The DNA here is from genome assembly GCF_000696425.1 of Galeopterus variegatus. Lineage (NCBI taxonomy): Eukaryota > Metazoa > Chordata > Mammalia > Dermoptera > Cynocephalidae > Galeopterus > Galeopterus variegatus. The sequence continues at coordinate 165,800 of NW_007728197.1, read as the reverse complement.
AGATAATGCATGTAAAGTGCTTGGCACAGCTTTTGGCATGCAGTAAGTGTTTAATAAATGTTAGATTATCTTCTTAATATTATGCCAGTTGAATAGGGTTCTGGTTCTTGCGCCAATTCAAAAATACCAAAGCCTAAAGTATCACCATGGAAGGAGCACAACAATCATTAATTGAGGACCTACTATGTTACGGTACTGAGCAAAACAAACACATGGAAGACGTGTCAGCTTCAAGGACCTTTTGATTTAATGAGGGAGGAAGCTAATGAAAAATTAGCTCTTGGTGTTAAAGGACTAGGACAGAAAACAAGGGCTGTGGAGGCTTAAAGAGAGAGCGAGCTCATGAGTGGGGAGGTGAAATCACAAAGAGCCCGGTGGGCTGTGATACGTCCTATGGATTTCATTTTCATGTGCTCAGGATGAATCGAAAAATCCCTGATATGGCTGGCAGGCTATGCACGGTTGGCCACACCTGCCTTTCCAGCCTCATCTGGGGTCACTCCACAATACAATCTTCTTTAGTTAGTACAAGCTTCTTTAGTTCCTCAAAACATGAAGATCTTTCCTGCACAGGAGCACCTCCTTCAGCTGTGCTCCCCCTGCAGAGGATGCCTTGTTCTCATTCACATCAAGGCACCACAGCATGCTCTGCTTCCACGTGCGCCCTTCCCTCTATCTGGAAGACCCTCCTCCCCACCCTCTGCCAGCTCCTGCCATCCTTGAAGTCTACACTCACATGTCAATTCCTCAGAAAGCTCTCCCTGACTCCCAGTCTCAATTGCGTGCCGTTTTACCCTTGGTCATAGCACCTGTGCTTTTCCCTTTCTCAGTTTGCAAGCACACATCACCTTCTGTGATTGTCTATCAGCTGTCCATGTATAGCTTGTTTTTCTCCCTATGCTCTCTCTAGCATCTACTATAATACCTGAGCAGACTCAAAAAATATTGGTTTCTTCAATAAATGAATGAATAAAAGGGGAGGCTGCTTGGAAGAGAGAAGCCCTGCTAAATCTTAAAAGGAGTGTGGGGTTGGGCAGAAGGGAGCAGCAAGGGCCCCCTGGAAGAAGCACTGGCGTAAGCGAAGGTCTGGAGGTGGGCATGTGTGGGGCGCATAGGAGAACACACTCACAGACTTGAGCAGTGGGCTTGTTTTAGGAGCTGAAAGGAGTCCTGTGTTTAAGGGACTCCTTTAGAAGAAAAGTGTGAAATACTTTGAATATTAGGACTGGAAGTTCTGATTTGGGAGCTGTTTGAGTAGACCAATATGACTAATTCAAGGGCAGGGTGGATCTGAGGGCACAGACCAGACAGACAGAAGAGTGGAAGGGAAAGGTGGCCAGTTGGGAGGCTGATGCCATTGTGTGAGTAGGAGATGGCTCTGGCCTCAGACTAAGGTAGTGGCAGTGGGAGGAGAAGTAGTTTCTGCAGGTGACATTACAAGTTGAGTACCAGTCAGACCTGGTAACTCCTCAGCTTTGGAGAAAGAAGGGAGGGAGACCACAGGAGAGGAGGACGAGATATGATTCCAGGGTCTCCAGCCAGGGAATGGAGTGAAGGACACACAGTGACGTCAGGAGGGCATGCCAGAACTGGGCAAGCTCCTCAGCGTGCACACAGATGCGGTGAGCTCACGGCCAGAAGTCCAGCCAAGAGCTGGAGGTGCGACTTCGTGCTTGGGGGAGAGGAGCTCAATGGAGCTGTGGAAGCGAGAGGTAGAGGCATGCGGGTGGGTGACATCTCCGGAGGCAAGTGTGCAAGAAGCCACAGGGTCAAGGGCTGGCTGTCTTGGAGGCAAGAGCAAGAAGAGCCAGCCCTGTAGGCAGAGAGGAACTGCTGGGGAAATAGGAGGGGGAAGGATCCTAGAGTCACGGCTCCAAAGTCATGGAGCAGGTGATCATATCAAATGATGCAGGGAGTTGAGGAGAGGTGGGACCCCCATGAGGCCTCTCACTTCAGGACTGGTAAGTCACGGGTGACCTTTTAGAGAAGCACTAGGACAGAAGCCAAAGCACTGGGAGTTAAACCGTTGAGTGGGTGGCAAGGACATGTCAGAGCAGGTGGAGATCACTTGCTCAAGAAGTTTGCCCATGAAAGGAGGGGTAAACACACAACAGTGAGGGGGCACGCTCCCTGTTCTGTGTGACTGTCCCTGGCCTCAGAGGACAGCTCATCCAATACAGCTGCACATGTCTTTCTAAGGACAGTCCCTTTGGAAGATTTAGCCCTAATCCAGGGGAAGAGGCAGAAAGTTATACTTGTACCACTTCTCAAGAACTGTCTCTGTGGAGGAGAAAAATTAATTTACTTCATGGTCAGAGGGAAGGTGGGAGACAGTAAAGAAAAAGGAGATAGTGACTTATTGAAGGGAGGTGGGTGGGGCTTACTTCAAGAATCTGAATTTAAAAAAAAAATTAGAACTTAGCAGCCTGTGGGAAACGTCACAGATCTCTGCTCAAAGTGAATGCCCCTTAGGTCAGTCATTAAAAATACCCTGGCTGCAACCCTGCTCTTTCCACGTAAGCCAAGAGCCAAATGGCTGTTTTTACCCACTGTCCCTGATACCATCTGGTGACATGTCAAGCAATTCAACAACTGTGTGTCCTCCTCTGAAAGCGGAGAGCTGACGTTTATCTCCGGTAATCTCCTGTCACTTTCTGCAGTCCTCAAATTAGGCCTGGGCTATGTATAGCTGGGGCGGTTGGCATGTGATGCGTCCCTGAAGGAGGCTGGCTGAGGGAATGGAGCAGGCATTTCATGGGACTCAAGTGAATATTGGGGCATCATGGGACGGGGATGGGTGGTCTCTGAAAGAGCCGTGGGGGAGAGGGAGTCGTTGATTGTTTTTATTGGCACTTTTGGGACTATCACCTCGGTCAATGCCAAGGAAGAGATCCAAGGAACGATGCTCTGTGTTCTTTCCGCTCTACCAGGCGGAGCGGCTGTATAACAGCAACAGCAATAAAAATAGCATTTATTGGGTGCTTACTATATGTCAGCTACAGCTACAGCTACTTTACATGAATTATCTTACTGAATTTTCACAAAACTCCCATGAAGTAGAGGCTTGCAGATGAGAAAATGGAGGCACAGAGAGGTTAACTAGCTTACCCAATACTACTCAGCACTTAAACTACCCAGCTGGGATTCCAACCCCAAGACTCTGGCTCCAGGGCCCAAGTTGTCATCCATCACACTCTACCCCTGCACCTGGGCCTCAGAGGGACCTGGGCCTGAATCCTGACTCTGCTGTTTATCAGCTGGGAGTCTCTGAGCAGGTCACAACTCATCTGATCTTTAATTTTCTAATCTAAAAACATGAGATCTAACTTTGCAGGAGTAACATGTATACGAGTACTTAGTGAATGTTTGTCCCCCATCAATTCACTACAGGGCAAACCTCATCATGCCAAGCCAGCAATTCTAGAACCTGAGCACACATCGGCATGCCCTGGAAGGAAGGCTGGTGGAAACACATATTGCTGGGCCCACCCCAGAGGTTCTGATTCAGCAGGTCTGGGAAGGGACCCAGGAATTTGCATTTCTGATCAGATCCCACATGCTGCTGAGGCCACTGGCCTTGATCTCACATACTGAGAACCACTGCTGTACAGCAATTTCTAAAATATAATCACAATCTTTTACTGTGCAGCATCTTGTCATATCCAAACTGACAGAATGAGGGAGTCTGTCCCTGGAGGCCAGGTTTTCTGTTTAGTTTTTTTTGTTTGTTTTATACTAAAAATATTTGTTGCAATGGGATTTTAGAAAAATGGATTTGACTAACACAAAGCTAGGCCATGTCCTTTTCCAATTTTTCTCAACAGAATTCTGTGTCCGAAAGCCTGTGAAAATACAGGCTGGCAGCCCAAACCCTCTGGTAGCCCCCTCCCTCCAGCTGTCCCTGGGCAATGGGATTTTAGAAAAATGGATTTGACTAACACAAAGCTAGGCCGGCCATGTCCTTTTCCAATTTTTCTCAACAGAATTCTGTGTCCGAAAGCCCGTGAAAATACAGGCTGGCAGCCCAAACCCTCTGGTAGCCCCCTCCCTCCAGCTGTCCCTGGGAAAGAGCCCCACACAGTAGTCGATGCCTTTCTGGAGCCAGAGAGGGATCATCCCGTTTTAAACTAACCTTCCATGGGCTGGTACTCTTCATTTAGAAAAAGGGGGCTGGGAGTGCTTCAGCTCATGGGGAGATCTCCTAGGTGTAAACTAATGACCAGACAAAGAGATCTTTGACTTTCCTCTTCCACAGCAAACATTAAAAAGCAGGAGAGGAACCTGTCACTGCTTGGCTGAACTTTATGAAATGTCTGACTAGTGTTTATTTTCATAGCATCTACTAATGAGAACAAGTACCAGGGACAACTAACTTGGGTGGAGAGTGGGAGCTGTCAATGTGCTTTCAAATACATGAAGATTTCAAAAGCAGCCCTTTCCCAACTTTCCCAAGCATTAAATGTGTTCTGATCACTGTACACGTCACCTCTTCTATCTTCATAAGAGCCCTGTGAGAAAGGTTATTGTGGCTTATGTTTTACGAAGGAAGTGCCCAGCCTTGAGGAGTTAAGTGTCCTGCCTTCAGCCACACAGCTAGTGCAAGGACTCAGACCCAGCTGGGTCTAACACCCTAGCCTGAGCTCCTTACACTGCTAGACTCTCTTGCCGGTTACCCCTTATGTGTTGTATGCACCTTCTCTGTCTAGTCCGGGGGACACTCTCATTTCCTTCATAAATAAATCAGGTGTGTGTGGTCAGGCTAACTCACAGTTTGGTATCCTAGCCAGGGTGGCTGCATGTGTTGGTGTAATGTAGAGGCAGGTGAGTGTGTAAGGAAGTACCTGTTGGCTGGCATGGCCCACCCAGCACATAGCAGATGGTGAGGAGAAGCCTGCCTGGCTTGCAGCACCTGGGCAGCAGGCAGGTGTTCCTGGAGCCAGGCACTGTGAGCACTCAGAAGCGGCTCTGGCCTGTGCAGCCCATCTCATTGCAAGATGGTGAGCTGGACAGTTTTCCGTGTGGCTGTCCAGACAGAACAGCTTATCTGCATCACTCAGGCCTACCCCATCCAGTTCACAAAACAGGGAAGCCTCAGATGCTTCTTTGAACAGGTTTAGTACTTCAGGGGGCTGGCTTTCTAGATGGAACAAGTTGTTTTAGATACGTGTTAAGGTTAAGCGGATAATTGTATAAAAATACTCCACACCAACCAGTAAAGCTCCACCTGCAAGAGAGCAGGGCTGCTGATTTTAAAGAAGAATCTTGTGATTCTGAAATAGATTCTATTCCTCACTTTTTATTTTACTGCTTTATATTACAATAGCCCTTATCAGTTTCCATAATGGTGACTTTCACGATCATCATTTAGAAACATATAACTCTGGGAGGAGGTCTACTCAGGAACACAATGGCTAGGTATTCTATGTGGGCTTGAGTGTTACTGAGGGTTTTTGGGGTGGGAGTAGTAAGAGAAGAAGGTTGCAATGGTCTAAAAACTTCTGAATCAACAGTGTATTTTCCACTTTGTAAAATGTTAAAATTTCAGGAGAGAACAGACCTATGGTTACTAGAGATAGGAAAGGGGGAGGGGGTGGGTTTTAGGGAGAAATTGGGTAAGGGACACAAAGAATAATTACGATTTGTAATGATGAACATGCTAATAATTCTGATCTGATCATCACATATCTTACATGAATACCGACAGAACTCTGTTCTTCGTAAATATGCATAAGCAGTTATGTTTAAATTAAAAAATGAATTAAAAAAAAGAAAATCCAGAGTACACTAAAGATACTTGTCCCTTCTTAAGTTGGCACCGCTTACAAACACGAAGCAATCCTTTCCAGCTGTTCCTTGGTGTAGAAAAATGAATTAAAAAAAAGAAAATCCAGAGTACACTAAAGATACTTGTTCCTTCTTAAGTTGGCACCGCTTACAAACACGAAGCAATCCTTTCCAGCTGTTCCTTGGTGTAGTGGAAGGACCATGACATTTGAAACCAAATAGATGTGGGTTCAAATCTTGCTTCATGCTGTGTTATTTTATAGCTTTGTGACTCTGAACCATTTTTACTTAATTCTCTGGCTCATTTCTCTGTCTGTAATATGAGAATATGTTGTAAGAATTAAATAAAATAACATATGTAGAGCATCCGTATTGGGCACGGTTTATGGTATGTTCATAATAAGTGCTATTTCCTTTCTTCTCCTTCCCCTCCTGTTCATTCAACATCTGTTCAACAAATACTGTTGACTACCCACTGAGTCAGATACTGATCTAGGTGCTGAGGGGTGCGGCAATGAATAGAACAAAGTCCTCGCCTTTGTGCATTTGACATTCTATAAGAGTGTCGGAAAATATGCAATATGTCAGCCAGATACAACGGAGAGAAATAAAGCAGAGTAGAGGAGGTAAAAGGAGTGCCTGGAGAGTGTGATATATACAGGTGGTCAGGAAGACAACTTCTTTGATAAGGTAACATTTAAGTATAGACCTAAAGGAAGTTAGTTCTCCGCATTGACAAAAGAGAAACATCTCCTTAGATATAAAGGGCCATGCCATCTGCATCTTTGTAAGTAAGATGAATATTTGATGAATAAACAAAAGAATGAATATTTCCATTCAGGTGTTCACAAGACTTAGTTTCACATAAACACTCTATAAACACTCACTCACCAGTTTGCTCTGAGAAGCTTTCCCACAGTTCCCTATCTAACATCTTAACATCTTAGTATCCGCATTCACATACCTGCAGGGTTCTCAGATTTGCTGCCTCTTTTGGGGGGAAAGGGCAACATACCACAGCAACCACATAGATGCATGTCTTCTCTTTCCAAAAGTCCATCCTGGACCCAGACCTACTCGTACTTAGAAGGGCACCTTCTGATTTAGTCTCAGAAAACCAGGCAATTCAACCGGAAAGCTTCTCGAGTAAGGCTTCTCAAATGATCAGATCACTCCCTTCTAAGGAGGTTCAAAGTATTAATCATTGCCTGAGGAAGTGATCAGCTGGAGAACCCTGGGAGGCATGGCTTAGTCAGAGCAGACCTGAATCCCTGCACCCCCAGAACCAATTTAACATCCAGCATCTCTCCAAATCAGAGGTATACTGACAGGTCCAATATCATTCAGGAGAGTCACCAGACCAAAGGTCAAACAGGTGCAACATGATTCTGGTCATTTGGAAAATTTCTCCAACTCAATTGACCGGAACAGTGCTTTGCAAACTTCATTGTGCCTACAAATCACCCAGGAATGCTATTGAAATGTAGATTCTGATTCTGAGATGGGGCCTAAGATTCTTCATTCTAACATGCTCTCAGGTGATGCTGCTGCCACTGGTCAGAGGTCCACATTTTGAGCATCGAGGCTCAAGTGGTCCTCAAACTTGGCTGTGCATTAGAATTATCCAGGGAGCCTTTAAAAATTGTAGCATCTGGACATTGCTCCTTATCTCATGACCAATTAAACCAGTATTTGGGGAGATGAAACCCAGGCATTTGTGTTTTAAAAAACTCCTCAGGTGATTCCAGTATGAGGCCCAAGCTGAGAACTACTGCAATTGGCTAAGAACATGTTCAAAAGTTCAAGTGACAGGTAAAAGGAATTCACATTTGACAAGCACCAGCTTTATTCCAAGGACTCAATTAGGCATTCTACATAGATGAACTTCCTCAATAGTAACTGACATTACAAAATAATAACACCTGAGTCTTGAACATCTTGTAATTTTATGAGAAATTCTTACTCACTTGCTTTCATTTAATTCTTTCAATTCATTGAGGTAGAAACTATACCATTGATTTTATAGATGAACATAATGAGATGACTATCTGTGACTTGTCCAGGATCAGTTAGTCAGTGAATGGAAGGGAAGTTCAGGTATCCTGACCTCCTGTTGTCTGCTTTTCCCAAGCACTGCTACCTCATCTGAGGATGGACACATGAGGATGATCATGTTCTTAAGGTGCACACAAGCATCCTGCCTGTGATGCTGGGCATGTTGCAGAGTCTGCAGAGGCTGTGATCATTGCCAGCTAAAGACTACTTTTCACTGACACAAAGATTGATTAGGAGACTGAGACCTAAACAAAGGAGTGGAACTCAGTCTGTTAGAGGCCTTGGCAGACACAGAGCAGCAGCATCAAGAGACTCACCAGGGCCGAGCCTGTGGTGCACTCGGGAGAATGCGGCACTGGGAGCGCAGCAGCGCTCCCGCCGCGGGTTCGGATCCTATATAGGGATGACTGGTGTGTTCATGGCACTCACTGGCTAAGCGCGGTGCGGCCAGTCTCAAAAAGGACAAAAAAAAAAAAAAAAAAAAAAAAAAGAGAGAGAGAGAGACTCACCAAACAGCTGCAGAACCCAGTGGTCTACATTTCTGTGGATGATGGAACCAGCACCCCCCTTCCCTATAGGGCCTAATAATCTGTGCTAGAATCACAGTCTAAAAATTATTGGAAAGTAATCTTTATACCAACACTGGAAAATTGGTCATAACAGTAACCCTTCTTGCTGGTGGATAAGCCATTTCCAATACTTTTTAGGTAGTGGTCCTGCCATGTAATACCCAAGAGGGCTTGGGAGAGAGACCCTGGGTAGGTCATGTATGGATAGCAGCAGAGTATCCCCACAGCCTCTGTATGGTGAGCTAAACTGAGACTTCCTTAAGCAGGAAGAGCAGAATCACCCCACACAGAAGACACCAAGGAGCAGCCTCAGACCTTGAACTCTAGCTGCAGCTTGTTGAAAAACAATAGGAGCAAGAAGTCAATTCATGTTCAACGACCGAGATGATGAGGCTATTGCTGTGCCTAGACCCCAGATTGCCTGCCAGTCCAATGTTGCTTTGCTTCCCACAGATTTGCTGCCCCTTTTCCCCTGGGTGACAGAGCTGCCAAAGATTACTCAAAGCCCATCTCTTTTGAGCAGTGAGGAGCCCCAGAAAGGGGTTAATATCCTAGAACTTCCTCAAGTGCAAGGCATTTCTTCCATTTGGGAAATTAACCATGAATTGGGGTTCTCTTCCTGCATTTATTCTCCAGACCCAGAAGTTACAGGAAGAGACATAGGTGGGGTTTTGCTAAGTACACTTTAACAAGTTTTACAATAGAAGATGGTAACATTCAGTAAAAACAAGTCAGATGACATTCT
>NW_007728197.1:130606-154656 GCF_000696425.1 Galeopterus variegatus | reverse complement strand
CCTCTCTGCCCTCTCCCTCCCAACAACCTCATATCTGTTCACTTGTCATAACAACTTCAAGGAATTGTAATTATTGTGTCTTCTTCTCCATCCTCCAGGTTGTTTGTGTATTTATTTATTTATTTTTAGCTCCCACAAATAAGTGAGAATATGTGATATTTCTTTCTGTGTCTGACTTGTTTCACTTAATATAATTCTCTCTAGATCCATCCATGTGTTGCAAATGGCAGTATTTCATTCTTTTTTGTAGCAGAGTAGTATTCCATTGTGTAGATATACCACAGTTTCCGTATCCACTCATCTGATGATGGACATTTGGGCTGGTTCCAACTCTTAGCTATTGTAAATAGTGCTGCAATGAACGTTGGAGAACAAGTATACCTTTGACTTGACGATTTCCATTTCTCTGGGTATATTCCCAGCAGTGGGATAGCTGGGTCATATGGTAGATCTATCTGCAATTGTTTGAGGAACCTCCATACCATTTTCCATAGAGGCTGCACCATTTTGCAGTCCCACCAATAGCGTATGAGAGTTCCTTTTTCTCTGCAGCCTTGTCAGCATTTATCATTCACAGTCTTTTGGATATTAGCCATCCTCACTGGGGTGAGATGGTATCTCAGTGTGGTTTTGATATGCATTTCCTGAATGCTGAGTGATGCTGAGCATTTTTTGATATGTCTGTTGGCCATTCGTATATCTTCCTTTGAGAAATGCCTATTTAGCTCCTTCACCCATTTTTTAATTGGGTTACTTGTTTTTTTGTTGTAAAGTTGTTTCAGTTCCTTGAATATTCTGGATATTAGTCCTTTATCAGATGTATATTTTACAAATATTTTCCCCCACTCTGTTGGTTGTCTTTTAACTCTGTTAATTGTTTCTTTTGCTGTGCAGAAGGTTTTTAGTTCGATATAGTCCCATTTATTTATTTTTCCTTTGGTTGCCCATGCTTTTGGGGTCATATTCATGAAGTCTGTGTCCAGTCCCACTTCCTGGAGAGTTTCTCCTATGTTTTCTTTAAGAAGTTTTATTGTTTCAGGGTGTATGTTTAATTCTTTAATCCATTTTGAGTTGATTTTGGTATATGGTGAGAGGTACGGGTCTAGTTTCATTATCCTGCATATGGACATCCAGCTTTCCCAGCACCATTGAGGTAGAAACTATATGGTTGATTTTATAGATGAACATAATGAGGTTACTGTCTGTGACTTGCCCAGGATTAGTTAGTGGGTGAATGGAAGAGAGGTTCAGGCACCCTGACCTCCTGATGTCTGAGGTCCATGCACGTCTCCTTTCTCCTTTCCTTCGAGAGAAGGTTTAAGTGGCCATAAAATTGTTTCTATGTAAGTGCAAAGCTCACTGGGAACAAGCTTTTGTCCTTTTTCTTCCTTCTTTTGCAGGTTGGGATGCTGGTTTCCTAGCAGTGGAGTGGTACAGAGGAAAGAATATGGGACTTGAAGTCAGGGATGAGATCTATGCGAAGGCAGGAAGGGAACAGGAAGGAGCGAATGACTCCCCATTCCCAGCTTAGGTGTTTGGCAAAAGGATGAGGCCATTTCCAGAGAACGCAGGAACTGGCCATGACGATGCCATATTGCTTATGCACGGCCAGCTGGGGCTCCTCCTGGCAGCCAGGCATCTTCTGCCACATGTTCCTATCAACAGTTCATTCATTCAGCTGTGTTTCTTATTCACAAGCGGTTTCTTGATCCTTGCCCAATGTGAACTTGTCAGTTTGTTTGCTGTTGTTGTTTTGTTTCCCCTATTATCAAGTTTGCTTTGAATTCAGGTTGCTCTCAGGAAGCTTACAGTCTGCAGGGAGAAATCCAGCACGTCTCCGTGAGCAGAAAGAGTAAGTTACAGGAGTTAGAAGAGGAGTCGGAGGAAACTGGAAGCAGGTCTCAAAGGCAGTGAGACTGACCTGCGGCTGAAAATGTGTTGACAAGGGTGTCGAATGCCTCAGCAAAGCCCTGGAGAGCAGAGGGAATGCTGAACCTGGGACATTGAGAGCCCGTGACCATGCGCCAGGCACTCCTCTCTGGGGCTCAGCTGGCTGTGAATAAGCAAGACAGTGTCGCATTCCTCATCCCAAGCTCCTTGATGAGGCTGGGTTCTATTTACAATCCTTGCTGAAAAAGGGGAGTGTGGGCTGAAAGGAGTCAGCATGTGTTAGTACCTTCTGTACGCCAGAAGCTGTGCTCTTGCTGGGCTGCTTCATTCAGTCCTCACCACACCACCATTATCTCCACTTTTCAAATAAGGAACCTGAATGCAGTGGCTTCTGACTTGGGAACTGAACCCAGGTCTACTGAGTTAGAAGCCCAGGTCAGAGCACACCATCTCTCGAGCATTTCAACCTGAGAGGACTAGTGGTGTTGGGGGACTTTCTCTGGCAATATTTATGAGGCATGATTGGAGCAGTAGCTTGCACAGCAGTTTCAAGGACAAAGAGGAAGCAGAAAACAAAGGAGCCAGGAGGAACGGAATTCATTGCCCACATCCTTCTCTTGTGTCCCTGAGTCCCACAATGCTAATAGGAGTTGGCCACTGTGCTGTGACAAATCTACCATCTTGGCTGAAGCTGCAGGAGACAGCGTACAGAATTCCAACTCCTTTTATAATTCATGTTGACACCCCAATAGAAAAATGGGGGAAAGGTATAGAAAAATAATTTATGGAAGAAAAAAATATAAATGGCAAGTAATTTTATGAAAAATTCAGTCTAGCCAGAAATCAAAGAAATGTTCATTAAAATAACAATAAGCCTGGTCTGAAGGTAGTGTTATTGCAATTGATTGTTCACGGTCAGCTACAAACCCAAACTTCCTGTTCTTCTCTTTCTTCCCTTCTCACTGCTTCTCACACTTGACTAAAAACAGAAAAGAAACCCAACTCAAATTAAAAAAACCCTGAAAATTGTGTCAGAATCCAAAACGAGGGAAATTACTTTAAAAATATGAATGTATTGTGATACAATGTAATATTAGGCTGGCGTTAACATTATGTCTGCAAAGAATATGAAGCTATTTAACGACATAGGAGCATTCATAATATACAGAAATTTTTAAAAAGCAGGAAACAAAACTGTATAATTCCAATTGAAAAGTGTGTGTTAATGCATAGAAGAAAATACTGGAAAGAAATCTATCAGAATGTTAATGTTTTTTTCTGGGTGTTTATTTGTATTGCTTTCTTTATCCTTTTTCACATATTCTGAAATTTCTAAATGAGTACATGCTATTTTATCGATGAAGAGTGCCCAACCAGAAATCAGGATTACTAGCTGTTTAAGTCAAGGCTACATCTATGAAATGAAAAATTCAGAACATTCTAGATGATTCCCAAGGTTCGTTTGAGCTCTAATGTTTCACGCATCCATTCATTCATTCAACAAGCATGTGCAGAACATCTGTATCGAAATATGAACCGTGTACTGACCCTCGGGCCCTCTAGAGCTAGACCCAGGCCAGACTGAAAGCAAGAAGTTTGAGTCTGGTGCCTCCTGGTGTCGTTTTATTTACCTTTTTCCTGGTAAGCTTTTAGTGACCTTATATACTCCCCTCTCTCCTCTTCTCCTTATCAAACCCTGTTTTCAAGACATAAGTCAGACTCGGTCATATGGAGGTGTAAATGACTGGCAGTTATCATAAAGGACTCTCTCTCCCAGGGGTACTCGAGCAAGTAGGGATAAAAATCTTAGCCTAGAAGTACAAGACCCTTGTGGCCAGATTTTAAGAAAAAGCTAGCAGGTGGGACAATAGTTGAGAGCTATCAGAATCTTTGCTTTGCGGTTCCTGCCCCCGCCCCCTCGCCCTTGCTACTTTGCCTGGTAAATTCCTACTCATTTCACAAACCCATTCTTCCCTGTCCGCCTTCCACATCTCTCCCTCTTCCTCTTTCCTCTGCACTCCCAGGGAACCCCACAAGCTGCTTTGTTGTTACAGTGACCCCACTGCACTGCAGCTTTTTGTTTGCATGTCTTCTTCCATCCTAGGCTGCAAGACACTGTGTCTCATTTTCCCTGTATTCCCAGCATCTACCCCAGGGCCCACCCTAGAGTAAGCAGCAGATGCACGGCTAATTGAATGGCATCTCAAGTGCCCCTCATCCAGCAGTGACCTCCTTGCCCTGCGGCTGGGGCTGCTTCTGAGTCTTTTCATTGACATCCCTTATAAAGCAGCAGACCAAATAGACGTGAAGACCACAGTGCCTTTGGGTTTTTATCAGAATGAGATAACCCTGTGTGAAGAATTATGAACTTCTCATCCCTAAGTTTCTAACCCCTAAAAATTCCTTAGGTTTTCTAACTTGGGAATGGCAACTCATCACAGGAGAGTAAAATCAATTTAATAGGTTGGGATCAATATTTTTAAGTGAAATAACAGAATAGAATAAAAATAGGAGAGAAATTTCTTTTTAAAATTCAAGTATTCTCCAAGTAATGATAAGTATTGTCCCATGAAACTTTTGTTTCAGTTACGTGTGTATGTGCCTGTGTGTTCTAGATCATAGTGGGTTACAACAAAAAACGTCGCAAGCCACCTTCCTAAACTACTAAGAGGAAAGGAGCACTGCCCCCGTGGCTGTTTGCCCATGGCTGAGACCACACTGCCTTGTGGGCACACACCGGGAGCTACCTCCTCTTTTCCTTCCACCTACCGAACAGCCACAGCCCTGGAAACTGGTAAAATCCTTTTTTTAGTGCAAGTTTGGGGCCCAGAGGTTTAAGAGGACAAAAGAATTGTTTTGACCATGAAGAAAACTTACAGGCTCATATCCACTCTCTCTCTTTCCACTTACGGAATTCCTGGAAACATTTTTTTTTTTTTTTTTTGCCAGATACTGAGAAACAAAGCCTGCGTCTGACAGGTGTCTCCACAAAGGCCGGCCCCACCCCTACCTTCACTACTGGAGCCCAGGCCTCCTCCCTGGTTTGGACTTTTGCACGAGCAGTGCGTCCAGGGCTTTGTGCTTCTCAGCCCTGTGGTGATACAGCTGGCATCATCAGGCCCAGGCCCAGAGGGGCTGAGTAACACTGTTTAAGGAAGACTATTAAAACTATCTTAAACTGGGTATCTAGCAGCTCCGTGTACAATGTCTAATTGATTCCAGGAGTAGCGCACGATAGGGCTAAGACTGTCTTCACCTGCACTAGCTGTGTGACCTTGGCAACTTAGTCTTAGTTTCCCCATCTGTAAAATGGGGATAGTAACTGTACCTACTTTATAGAATATTGTAAGGATTAAACAAGCCAACACATACAAAGTGCTTAGGACACTACCTGCACACAGTAAGCATTCAATAAATGTTAATTATTATTACTTAATCATCTTTTAAGTCTGTATGATAGTTATTATTTTTTCTGTATTTAAAGATAAGAAAACGAGGCTCTGAGAAATTAAGTAACTTGCCCTCCATCTAGTAGAGGCAAAGCCAGGACTTAAATCCAGATCTCCTGACTCCAAGTTCTGTGTTCTTCTTCCCCCAAAGATGCCCCACTCCAGCTCTAGGAGCCTGAGGGGTATTGGAGTAGCTCCTGTGCTAAACTTCTCAGTCTCTGCATGGCCTAGCACCCGTGCAAGAAAGGGGCACTCTTGGGTCAAAGGTGTCTGGAGGGATGGTGAGCCCAGAGGGAGTCCCCTCTTGTGATTTTGCTTGGGGCCCCAGAACTTAGTCTTTGGGGAGGTATATACCTAGGGGAGATATATGTATATATATATATATATATATATATATTTTATTTTTATTTTTTATTTATTTATTTTTTCTTTTTAAAAAATACGATCGGGAATCAGAAATCGGTGTCATTGCTTGCACTGGCCACCCAAAGCCATTCTTTTTGAGTTCTAGGCTAATTGGACAGTGATGAGCATTCAGGGTAGAATCCTTATGCCTTCAATTAACATTTTCATAAAAATGTCTCTCAATAATTGAGTGTGGTGGTTTGAGATGGAGATGATAACAGAAGTACTGATTGACGGGCTAAGCAGCAGCTCTGCTCTGTGTCCTGTTCTTTTCCAGCAAGCAATTTTTGCATTTTTATAGTACAAAAACCCAATAACTGTCCCTGCTTGCTCTTCTCTTGCAACCCACAGAGGAAACTGAACGTCTACATTCATCCCCCAGTGTAGGGCCTGAGAAAAAATATAACAGTAATGGTGATATTTTTAACACACTTAGCATTTTGTCAACTAGAGGTCTCTGTAATGACCACACCATATATAAATCCTGTGAAAATAGGTGTTTGTATGATGTTCAGGAGACACTTAGCATTCTGAAGTGCTTTTTAAATCATCAAAAGATATTTTGATGTATTCGGGATGGTTTTGCAGAATTTAATTATAGTCAATTTTTTTTTTTGAGCATTAAAATCAACATGGGTTTTATATGGTAATTCTGTTAACCAAACTATTTGCTTACCCTGAGCTCTCTTGTTAATAAACTGTGCAATTCTCAAGCACCCTTTTTCACAGATTTGTGCCCAGGCTGGGCATGGGGAATGGTGAGGGATCTTGGTGGCTACTAGGACTCCTGGCATCCACAGGTACTCCTAAAGTGTAAGTGATCTTCAGCTGTCCAGGAGGAGCTGCAGGAATAGTTTCTGGGGCACTCACAAAGGATTAGAAAAAGGGCCCCAGTGCCAGGTCACAAACAGGCTATGTAATGCAGATAAAATAAGAACTGACTTCAGCCTCTGCCCTAAACTCACACCAAGAACTTTCTGAGGAAAAAAAAAAAAAAAAAAAAATCCCGTTAATGAATGTGCATCTCAGAAGATCTTCACACATCTCTACTCTGTGGTGCTGACTGGAAGCAAACCACAAGAGAGGATGAGCATCTAGTGATGTTCCCCATCTGACCCATGGAGACAGACAAGGTCAAACGAGTCTCCTTTCTCCAGGATCATGGGGAGACCTGAGGCAGCAGAGTGGGGGACCGGCACGCCTACTGAAACTCACAAGGAATCGCTGAATTTCATTTCAGCCAGTAGTTCTAACAATAGTTTTAACATTCAGGAAATGGGACAAGAGCCTTTGAAAAATCAAGAGTCCCTGTGATGTGAAAGACATTAAACCAGACCCGTCTTGTGCAACACATTCAATCCTCTCCATTTTAAGCGTGTGGACCCACTTTGCAACAAGAACAGCTTCCGATTTACGTGAGACTAAAATGCAGCAGGTGTATCATCTCTGCGCCCTCATCGCACATCCCCAGCCCCATCAAAGCCACCCCCGCAGGCAGCCATGAGCACTCAGCGCGGCCAGGGCCACCGGGACTCACCTCCAGCACGACTTCTTTCATCTGGAACTGCTTCTGCGCGACCTTATCTGAAGACACAGGCTCGTGGTAGTAGAGGCACAGCACGTCGTATTTCTTCAAAATCTGCTTGAAGTTCTTCTCGGAAAGACTTACCACTCTGTCCTTGCCATCATATATGGGGAACTGCAGCCCCTCTTCTGCCCTGCAAGAGGACAGCAAATAGAGCCCCACAACAAACAGGTGAGTTCTCTTCATTTGGGAAAAGTTTTGTTTCTCGGTCCCCAAAATACCGTGTACAGGAGAGAGGATGGAAGACCCTTTGAGGCCTTGTTGTCCGAGTGGAGAGTAGCGAGAAGCTGATTTTACGTCTCTCCTTTGCCCTTCCTGGGCCGAGAAGTGAGTCCTGGCTCGTTGTGTCGTGTAGCTCTAGAGGCCTTGTTGTCCGAGTGGAGAGTAGCGAGAAGCTGATTTTATGTCTCTCCTTTGCCCTTCCTGGGCCGAGAAGTGAGTCCTGGCTCGTTGTGTCGTGTAGCTCTGCAGTGGTGGCTCCACACATGCGCGTGGAGCAGGGGGGCCTGGGAGGCTGCGAGGCCAAGCCCCAGATACCTCACATAGCTCGGCCCAGCCCCTGTCTCATTAGGAACTCCATTTTTAGGATGCAGTTGTTTCAGGCTAAAAATAAATCATGCAATGAATAAAAAAGTTAGATATGACACTGTTGAGGGATTCGCTGATACAGTCTGTCAGCCTGGTGGCAAGGGAGGAGGCAGGAGGAAAAAGAAAAGTGTCTGCAAGTGAAATAAGGAGGCTGGAAAGGTGAGAGAAGAGAAAGAAACTCAGGGCAAGGAAGAAAAAATAAGAGGAGAGAGAGAGGCACATGGAGAGGTTAGAACACACAGGACGCCACTCCGACATCACTGAATTGTTAAATTACTCTAGGGAGGTAACTCAGCCTGTCCCCTCCAGGCGGCTGCTCATGTCCTACTGCTCACGTTGACATAAGCACAAAACAGAGCCCAAGGTGGACCTCCCGTCCTGCACCTGTCTTTCCCTGCTTCCCCTCTCCTCTCTTCTTAGAAACCCAGGCTTGGCTGTGCCACGGCACCAAGCCCACATGGCTCTGACAGTAACTGGGTGAGGGACACAGGGACACCTTCTCCCACCAGCCCTGCACACAAAGGGCTCCAGAGGCCTCAGCCTGCTCTGGGCCCCAGTCCATAGCTGAACCCTGCAAACACCAGGACAACCTATCCACATTTTTAAATTAAAATAAAAGTTCAACGGTCCCCATCAGAAACCCTCTTAGGTTTTCTGCTATCATCCCAGTTATGTTACTTTCATAAATGTTAAGTCTGAATGTATCATTTTGCCCCTTTCCTCTTCATTGGGACAGACTGGTATAGAGGATCTTAGAGCTGGATAGATCAGAGTTCACATCCCCACTCTGTGTTTTAATAGCTGATGAACTCTGACTGGTCTCTCACCCTCTCCAACTCTCAGATCCCCCCTATGTAAAATGGGGATGATTACAACTGTGAGGTTCAGGACACATAGATGGGAAAGCTTGGCTCAAAGTAGGTGCTCAAAAACAGTAGCTATGATACTTCGTTTTTGCAGGAGATGGTAGAACACTGGTTATTATAAAAATTGTTCACCAGTTTCTAATATTAATGATTTGTGAATCCTTTCCTGTCCATTTTCTCCTTGGGGTAGAAGTGATTAGTGCTCATTTCACAGATGAGCTAACTGGGGCTCAGAGAGATCAGCAACTTGTTGCAGAGTTACTAACTGCCAGCAGGAGAATTCAGCTCTGCCTCAAAGCCTGGTGCTCCTGGCTGCTTTGCGTCTAACTTTGGGCAATTTTCCTGCAGTCACCCCTCTTCTTAAGTGGCTCCCTGACCATCTCTTCTGGGCAAACAATGGTCTATTCATGTCTTTTCACTCTTCAGAAGGGTCTAGGGCCCTATGATTCTATCCAAGTTTTTGTCTTCCTTCATTTGGAAAATCAGCTTTGGAAATAGGACTCTGTCAGTGGCAAATTTTGCAGAGGCTACAAGGAACAAAGAAGTTCAATGGCCTCCCTGACTGAGGTGAGGCCTTTACTTCGGCCAGAGGGCCTTCTGCTGAGAGTCGGGCTGATGGGGACTGTCCCGACACCACACTTTCATGTCCAGGAAGCCAGGGCCTTAGAGAGAGCCCATCCCTGAAAGTTTTGAAAGCATTCAGCTCTTTCTAATGCTGTAGCTCTATGTTTTTAAAGATAGAGCCAAGAATAACCATTCTAAGGTACAGTTAGCTTTCCAGGACATTGGCAGGCATGCAAGATCTCTGTTTTCTTTAGAAAATTAGGAGGAAAAAAAGACTTCTGAATGAAACAATATGTGTCTTGTCTTTTTGAGGTCAGCCTCTCAAAACTGTTCCCAGTTGTCTCCATCTCATTGGGTTACCTTTATTTAGAATTTGCTCCACTTTTCTTAATATATGTTTTTTTTTTAACTGTTGCTGAAAAACTGGGAGATATTTGAAGTCAAGTCTTTGAATTTCCTACTGAGTTACAACTGGCAAAAACCACCAGGGCAAAGGGATAGTTTTTTACAAATTTAGTTTAGCCCTTAAATGTGGCTTATGACCAAAGGCCCCAGTTGTGGAAAGTCCCTGTCCCTAGATCATTGACACTATTTGTGGCCTTACGGCCCAGCCCAAAGGAGGCACAGCTTCTGCCATATGCTGCAGTGATCAGGTTTCTCCAGAGCATCCACTGGTAGACATAAGGATCTAAATTTGTGTCCCACTCTTGAGAAGAGGTAGGTTTTCATGGTTTACATTTTATGTAGTAACCTTATTTTCTGCCTGCCTTTTATTTTCCGATTTTTGTTTTTCCTTTGCCTTATTGCTCGCCAACTTTAATTTATTTTGGGGAACAAAGAAAGCTTCACACATTTCTGAGTGAAACTTGCATCCTGCAAATCAGCTGTTTCATTCTAGTTTTAGCTGCTGTCTAAACCAGCATGTCACGCACTCCTAGTTTATGCTGTCATGCTGAAATGTGTGCATCTTTACGTGCCATTGGCAGTTTTTTTGTTTGTTTGTTTTTTGAACAAGAAGGGGTAGAACAAAATTTTAAAAATGGGTAAAAATATATGTTAATTGTTGTCACAATATGTGACATAGGCCTCATGATTTGCTAACCGTTTCCAATCCTTCACTCTGTGAGTGGGAACCACTTAGACTCCCTTAATCTAACCTAGCCCCTTTCATTTGTTTATTCTTGACAGATGGCAGAAGGATTTTGCATGTATTATTTAATTTTATTTTCACAATAATCTATTTTACAGAGGAATAAGAATTTGAAGCCACAGTCTTTCTTTTATTTGCCAATTAAACACATTTCTATGAAGCATCTTCTACCAGACACTCTTCTGGGTACTGGTGATAGACACATTGTAGACCTGAACTAATTGAACTTATGTCCTAGGGGGAGGCAGACAATAAACAAAAAGCAAAACGTGTGCCTGGGCGCATGCGTGCGCGTGCGTGTGCGCATGTGTATGGGTGGTTGAGGAAAGCACCTTTGAGCAGGGAACATGGGAGCGGTAGGAGAGGAGGAAGAGAGGCTGAGAGCGAGCTTCTGAGCTGCTGAGCTGCTGAGGCAGGCCAGCCGAGGGAGAAGAGAGGCTGCCTCTACTCTCAGGACCTAAGGGCATTCCACCAGCTCTGGGGAGACAAGGCTGGAAGGGGTTTTATCTCCTCTTCCTTCCCCTTATGTCAGCATTCATGTTCTCTCAGCCCATTGTTTCTTTTAATGGAACATACGCATTGACCCTACATTTGAAGGTCTGCAGGTCTCTCTATATGAACCACTCTGAGTTGGCTCAGAGTGACAGACCTCGACCAGGACCTGTGTCCTGCCTACCTGTGTGACCTAGGTCAGTTCTCCTCCCAGCTCGGGCCCTCACATTTCCACTTTGTGAAAAAGAGGGTCAGACTGACTGATCTCCTATAACTCCTTTCTGGCTCTAAAATTTTAAAATTTATTATGAGATTTTCTTTTATTAGCATAGGCCTGGGCACAACACACAGGCTTGATGAAGTTTGATGAATGCTTCCTGTGGAGCAGGGTGCTGGTGGGTGTGATCTGGACAAGCCCAAGCTTGCCTCTTCTCCAAGGCGAAGATCTCCTACCACATATGCCTCCCAAAGGTCCTTTCTTTGGTTAAAATACTCCACCCAGTGGACAAAACAGAATATGGCATCTTTCTTTGATCCCGTTCCTTTCTCCTGTTCTGCTGGGCCACTGGCCGGGGAAGTACCCCCTGTGGGCCTGGTGGAGAGAGCTCAGAAATGCTGCGTCCAGAGACCTGGGCTCTGTGGCTTCACGCTTCCTGTGGTGAGTTCAGAACAGGCCTGTTAGCAACCCCAAGGCCCTCCTTTTGTCTTAACTCGAATTATCAGGTGGTTCCCAGGAGACTTCCTGGCTCTCCAGCACCAGAAAACTCCTAAACAGAAGCAAGCAGGAAAAGATCAGTGCTAGCTTGAAAGACAGACCCAAAGCTCCACCAGTACTATTCCAGGTTTTGGCAAATGTCACTTCCTCAGGGAGGCCCTCAGTGTAGACCCGGGGCTGATATTCACTCCTCTTACACACTGCACTTCTCCCTGGGAACTCCTCCCACTAGAGATTCTCTTTCTCCTCTCCCCGCTAGCTAAACTGAACCTTGCTGGGGCAAGAGCAGCCAGCATCTGCTCACTACTATAACCAGCCTGGTGCTTATAGTAGTTCTCATTACATTTTTATTGTGCCTGGCCTTATTTTAAGTACTTACAAATTTAACTCATTTACTCCTCTTAACAACCCTCTGAGGTGGATAGTTTTAGTATTCTTATTTAACAGATGAGTAAACTGAGGCACAGAGAAGATAAGTAACTTGCCTAGGGTCACATAGCTACTAATGGCAGAGCCCAGATCGAACCCAGCAGGCTAGCTCCTGTGTCTGTTCTCTACCACTTATAACCACTGGCTAGATGGCTCTCTCTGGACTCATGAAGTCACGTGAACAAGCCAGGAATTGCTGCAGAACAATAGCTGGCTGCCCACAATGTGAGACTGCTCATCGGGGACAGGTCCTGGTTTTCAGCCCTGCACGGAATCACCTCCTCTCCTTTCTGTCTATACAGGAGGAAGGGAGAAAGGAATTAATGTTTTCAGTGTGTGTGAAAACCAGTCACTGGACTCATTACATTTTATACGTCATCCCATTTCAATCTGTTCATACTGGGCATTATTCCTTCCATTTCACAGATGAGAAAACTGAGGTTCGACAAGGTTGTGTAATCTGCCCAAGTCACACAGCTGGTAAGTAGCAGAGAATAGATTCAGACCTGGGTCTGTCTGGCTTGTTATGATGCTAGACTCTTCTGCTTAAGAAGTCTTCTCTGTCACCTTCAGAGAAAAATTAAAAAATGGAGAAACTTAGATACACAGAATCTGTAGGACAAGAAAATAAAGGGAAACCAGGTATTTTAACAAGAGGAAAAGTTTCAAGGAAAGGAAGGAAGCAAGAAAGGAAAGGAGGGAGGGAGGGAAATAAGGAATTTAGTTCAGAAGAAAAGGCAGACAAGAACAGATAAATGGAAAGCTTCGGGTTAATTTGTCCTGGAACTAGAAGGAAAATATAGACTTCTCAGGGATAGTGGTTAAAGAACAGAAGAAAGCCTGGATACAGAGGTCATATCAGTGTCCAAATGGAGGGTATGGTAGTCAGAATAAGGCACCCGCTAAGATTTCCAGGTCCTAATCCTCAGAATTTATGAGTGTTACCTTATGTGGCAAAAGGGACTTTGAAGATATGATTCAGTTAAGGATTTTGAGGTGGGAAGATTATTCTGGTGGGCCTGGGGTAATCACAAGGGTCCTTAGGAAAGAGAGGGGGGAGGGTCAGAGTGAGATAAGGAGAGGTGAGGATGGGAGCAGAGGTGGGAACGATGCAGGTCCGTGAGCCAAAGAATGTGGGCAGCCCCGAAGGTGGAAAAGGCAAGGAGTGGATTCTCCACTATGACCTCCAAGAGGAATGCAGCTCTGCCAACCCATTTTAGACTTTTGACTTTCATAACCATGAGATACTAAATTTGTGTTGTTTTAACCACTATGTCTATGATAATTTGTTACAGCAGCAGTAGAGAACTAGTACAGAGTGAAAACTGACTCCTAAAATGAAGAAAATCTGTGTATTCTATGATCCCAGCTGTTTTACCTGTAAAAATAATCTGTACCTTCACCAAATCCCACTGCCTGCACCAAACATATGGCGAACAGTTCAACACAGTACAGTGGACCAGGCCCTTTTACATTTACGGTTCCTTCAGCCCTCACTCCATGAGGCAGCTGGGACATGTGTCTCTTTGGCTAAGTAACCTCATGTCTCTTAAGACCTCTAAAATAAGGGAGATAAGCTGGATCAGCATTCCCCTTACCTTTTTGACTTTCCTTTTTATAGTAATATACAATCTCTCAATATCTCCCTTTAGGGATTAAAAAAAAGTTGCCATTATGGCATAATATGTTTACTAAAGAAATGATTTTCAAGTCTTTTTAGATTGGTGTATTATTCCAGATTCTATTATAAAGTTCATTTTAATATCATTCCTAATAATAATCATTTTATATATATACAGAATAAATATATATTTTAATTTGACAGTTTTATAAACGATCCATTCTGTTTAATTTAATTGAAATAATTATTACAAGAGAAAGGTTGATTTGTTAACAAATGTTTAAATAGCATATTGGTCTGGGAAAGAAATATATATAAGATATAAAGATTACCCTTTACTGGCCAGCTGCCAAAAAAAGAAGTTCTGAATTTTTTAAATTTATTTTTTCAATTGGGGTGTAATCAACATACAATAAAATGCACATATTTAAAGTGTAAAATTCTATATGTTTTGACATATGCATACACCTATGAAACCATCACCACAATGAAGACATCCACTGCCTTTGGATACGTTTTGGGTTTTTTTTGCTTGCCGTATTGCACTGACTAGAACCTTGAGTACAGTGTTGACTAGGCACGATGAGAGTAGACATCTCTGCCTTGTCCCTGACCTTAGAAGAAAAGAGTTCAGTCTCTTGCCATAGTGTGGTGATAACAGTAGTTTTATTATAGATGCTGTTTATTAGATTGAGGAAGTTCACTTCTTTTCCTGGTTAGCTGAGAGTGTTTATCAAGAATCGGTGTTGAATTTTTTCAAATACTTCTACACCTATTCAGATGACCATATGGTTTTTCTTTTTCACTTTGTTGATTTGGTGAATTACCAAATGAATTGATTGATTTTTTGTTGTTGTTATTGTTGAAACATGCTTTATTCAAATTACCATATTTTCTTTACATGGATTATTAAAACAAACAAAGTGGATCTGAAATGCATACACCCAGTATCAGTAGTACTGTAGCTTTGTAGGAAGTAATTGCCATGATACTAATGTACAATGGATATTTCAATCATTTTATAATAAAGGGCAGGTGCCTGGTGTTCTGGCAGTGTGATTCTTACCATAAAGACCATAAATATTTCTATTTTGTTCTCTTCTGCTTTGATGGCTTTTAGGAACAATTTCATCCTCTATTCTACAAACATTTTGAGAAACATCTCAAAATGTGGTCTGAAGCCAACCTACAAAAATACATATCCCTGGGTTCCATGCCAGACTTAAATCAAAATCTTTGGAAGTGGGCCCTAAAACCAGAGTTTGAAGATATGCATATCAGTTGATTTCAGAGCACTCAAAAGTTTCAGAACCAGTGCTCTACAATGTGAGAGCAAGGGAACAGCTGATAGAAAAACATTATAGTTTGCAAATATTTTCTCCCATTCTATAGGTTGTCTTTTTGCTCTGTTGATCACCTATTTTGCTGTATCAAAGCTTTTTAGTTTGACATAATCCCATTTGTTTATTTTTTCTTTTGTTGTCTTTGTTTTGGGGGTCTTATTCATAAAGTCTTTCACCTATTTTGCTGTATCAAAGCTTTTTAGTTTGACATATTCCCATTTGTTTATTTTTTCTTTTGTTGTCTTTGTTTTGGGGGTCTTATTCATAAAGTCTTTGCCCAGTCCTACTTTCTGCACTGTATCCCTTATGTTTTCTTTTAGAATTTTTATAGTTTCAGGTCTTGTATTTAAGTCTTTAATCCATTTTGAGTTGGTTTTGGTATATAGCGAGAGGTATGAGCCTAGTTTCATTCTTCTACATATGGATGTCCAGTTTTCCCAGCATCATTTATTGAAGAGGCAGTCTTTTCCCTGATGTGTGTTCTTGATGCCTTATCAAAGGTCAGTTGGCCATAAGTGTGCAGGTTGATTTCTGGATTCCCTATTCTGTTCAATTTGTCCAAGTGTCTGTTTTTATGCCAGTACAATGCTGTTTCGGATACTATGGCTTTGTAGTATAATTTGAAGGCAGGTAGTGTAAGGCCTCTGGCTTTATTTTTTTGGCTCAGGATTGCTGTATTAGTTTGTTTCTGTTGCTTATAACAAAATTCCTGGAACTGGATAATTTATAAGAAAACAAAATTTATTGCTTATTGTTTCAGAGGCTGGGAAGTCCAAAGTCCAGGGAACACATCTGGTGAAGGTCTTGTTGGTGGCAACAATAACCCAGGGGTCTCACATGGCAGAATGGTGGAGCGGAGAGAGAGAGAGAGAGAGGGACTTTTACATGTTCTCCTTTTAAAGCTCTCAGAACCACATCCATGACCACCATTATTAATCCATTTATTGGGAGATTGTCCTCAGAATCTATTCACCCCTTCAAGGCCCAACCTTTAATTACTATAAAAGGATTTCCTACCTCTTAACAGTCAGAGTAGGGATCAAGCTTCTAATACATAAAACCTAGGGAACAGAATTCAGTCCATATCAATTGCTTTAGCTATTCAGGGTCTTTTGTTGCTCCACATGAATTTTAGGATTGTGTTTTCCATTTCTGCTAAGAATTTCATTGGTACTTTGATGGGGATTGCATTGAAATTGTAGATCACTTTGGGTAGTATGGGCATTTTCACAATGTTAATTCTTCCAATCCAAGAGCATTTCAGCAAAAGCTCTTAGCTTTTTCCCATTTAGGACAATATTGGCAGTGGGTTTGTCATATACAGCTTATGTTGTGTTGAGATACTTTCCTTCTATACCTAATTTACTGAGAGTTTTCATCACAAAAGGTGTTGAATTTTGTCAAATGCTTTTCTGCATCTATTGAGACAATCATATGGTTTTTGTCCTTGATTTTGTTGATGTGGTGTATCACATTTATTGACATGTGTATTGATCCATCCTTGCATCCCTGGGGTGAATCCTGCTTGATCATGGTATATAATTTTTTTGATGTGTTACTGTATTCTGTTTGCTAATATTTTATTGAATATTTTTGCATCTATGTTCATCAAAGATATTGTCCTGTAGTTTTCTTTGTTCGTTGCATCTTTGCTTGGTTTGGTATCAAGATGATACTGGCCTCATAGAATGAATTTGGGAGAATATCTGTGTTTCACATTTTTGGAATAGTTTGAAGATATCTGTGTTTCACATTTTTGGAATAGTTTGAAGAGAATTGGTATTAATTCCTCTTTAAAGGTTTGGTAGAATTTGGTAGTAAAGCAATGTGGTCCTGGGCTTTTCTTTGTTGGGAGATTACAGATTACTGTTTCAATCTCATTACTTGTTATTGGTTTGCTCAGATTTTCTGTGTCTTCTTGGTTCAGTCTTTGATAGTTTGTATGCATCCAGAAGTTTATCTGTTTTCTCCAGGTTTTCAAATTTGTCGGCATATAGCTGTTTTTAATAGTCTCTAATGATTCTTTGTGTTTCTATGGTATCAGTTGTAATGTCTCCTCTTTAATTTCTGGTTTTTTAAATTTAGGTCATCTCTGTCCTTTTTTTGGTTAGCCTGGCTAATGATTGCTCCATTATGTTTGTCTTCTTAAAAAACCTGACTTTTTGTCTCATTGATCTTTTGTATTGCTTTTGAGGTCTCTATTTCATTTAGTTCTGCTCTGATATTAATTACTTCTCTCTACTAATTTGGGGATTGGTTTTTCTTATTTTTGTACTTCTTTGAGGTGTACTATTAGATTGTTTACTTGAAATCTTTTTATTCTTTTGATGTAAGCATTTATTGCAACAAACTTCCTTCTTAGTCCTGCTTTTGCTGTATCCCACAGGTTTTGATATGATGTGTCTTTATCTTCTTGGACCTATTTGTCATTCAAGAGCATGTTGCTTAATTTCCATTTGTTTGTATATTTTCCAGAGTTTTGCTTGTTATTTATTTCTAGTTTTAATCCATTGTGGTCTGAAAAGATACTTGAAATGATATCAATTTTTAAAATTTGTTGAGACTTGATTTGTGACCTAACATATGGTCTATCCTGGAGAATGTTCCATGTGCTTATGAAAAGAATGTATATTCTGTAGTTGTTAGATGAAATGTTCTATAGATATCTGCCACATCCAATTGGTATAAAGTGTGTTTTAAATCCTGTGTTTTTCTGTTGATTTGTTGCACAGATGATTTGTCCGATGCTGACAGAGGGGTTTTCAGGTCACCAGCTATTATTGTATTGGGGTCTATCTCTTTCTTTAGGTCTAATAGTGTTTACTTTATATATCTGGGTGCTCTGATGTTGTGTGCTTATATATTTATGATTGCTATGTCTTCTTGCTGAATAGATTACTTTACTGTTATATAAGGGCCTTCTTTGTCTTTTTTTAATGGTTTTTGGTTTAAAGTCTATTTTATCTGATATAAGAATAGCCAGTCCTGCTTGTTTTTGGTATGATTTGAGTGTATATCTTTTCCCATCCATTCCTTATTAGTCTGTGAGTGTCTTTACTGGTGAGGTGAGTCTCTTGTAGACAGCATATAGTTGGGTCTAACTTTTTAATCCAACCAGTCAATCTGAGTCTTTTGAGTGGAGAATTTAATCCATTTACATTAAGGGTTGTTATCGAAAGGTATGGTCTTACTCCTGACATTTAATTGCTTTTTGTATGGTTGACTTAAATATCTTTGTTCCTTTCTTCCTCTTTTATTGTTTGTTTTTGTTGTTCATTGGGTTTTTTTGAGGTAGTATGGTATAGTTTCTTTCTCTTTCTCATTTGCATATTTGCTCTATGAGTGGTGTTTGTTCTTTTTCATGTGTTCATGGTGGTGGTTATCATTTTTGGGGTTCCAGGTGTAGGACTCCCTTAAGGATTTCTTGTAGAGCTGGCTGTGTGGTGGTGAACTCCCACAGCTTTTGTCTGAGAAATATACTATTTATCCTTCATTTTTGAAGGATAGCCTTGCTGGGTATAATATTCTTGGCTTGCAGTTTTTCTCTTTTATACTTTGAATATATCATCCCATTCTCTTCTGGTCTGGGGGACTGGCAACGGGATCACAACCCTCGGTGTTGCTCCCGCACCACGCTCAACCAGTGAGCGGGAACTGGTCTCCAAATGGGATCCGAACCCTCGGCGGGAGCGCCACCGCACTCCCAGAAGGCGCACTCTCCAGTGCACCACCGGGCCGGCCCGCTCTGGTTCCTTTCTGCAGGAGGATTGCATGTTGGGTACCTCTAGTCTGCCATCTTGCCCCGCCCCTCAAGCGTCATTTTACTTCTGCCAGAAGGACTTCCTTTAACATTCTTGTCATGCAGGACTGCTGATGATGGTTCTTTTAGCTTTTGTTAGTTTGAAAATGTTTTTATTTTGCTTTTGTTTTTGACAGATATGTTTACTGGGTAAAAGTTTTAGGCTGACTGGTTGTTTTTTTTTTTTTCTTTCAGTACCTTAAATTTGTTGCTCCACTATCATTTTCCTTGCATTATTCACCACAAGCAATTGCTCTCATCCTTACATTTGTTCCTTTGTATGGTTTTTTTTTTTTTTTTTCTGCCTGTGCTCAAGATTTTCTTTTTATCAGTAGTTTTGAGCAAGTTGATTATGATGTGTCTTGCTTTAGCGGTTTTGTTTTCTTCATTTTTCTTGTGCTCGGGGTTTGTTGAGTTCTTTGGATCTGTGAATTCACAGTTTTCCTCAGGTTTATTAAATGTTTGGCCATTATTTCTTCAAATAATTTTTCTGCCTCTTTCCCCTTTTAAGAACTCCAATTATACATACATAAAGCCATTTGGGGTTGCTTCACTGATGTTCTTTTTATTTTCTAAAATTTTTTTTCCTCTCTGTGTTTCAATTTTTCTGCCTCTTTCCCCTTTTAAGAACTCCAATTATACATACATAAAGCCACTTGGGGTTGCTTCACTGATGTTCTTTTTATTTTCTAAAATTTTTTTTCCTCTCTGTGTTTCATTTTGGACAGTTTCTATTACTATGTCTTCAAGTTCATTAATCTTTTCTTCTTTAATGTGTAATCTTTTTTTAATACCAGTTAGTGTATTTTTTATCTTGGACATTATATTTTTCATTTCAAATATTCCGATTTGGGTCTTTTTTTATATCTTTCTTTTCTTAAACTAAGTTTGTTTGTTTTTTAACGTGTGGAACACAATGATAATAACTATTTTCATGTCTTTGTCTGCTAATTCTAACGTCTGTTCAGTTCTGCATCAATTTCAATTATTATTATTCTCATCATTATGGGTCATATTTTCCTGCTTCTTTGAATGCCTGATTGTATTTGATTGGATGCCAGAACGTGTGAATTTTATCTCGTTGAGTGCTGGTGGATTTTATTTTTTAGAAATATATCTTCTTGACCTTTTTTTCTGAATGAAGTTAAGTTATTTGGAAACAGTTTGATTCATTCAGGTCTTCATTTTAAGATTTATTTTAGTTTTTTTTTTTTTTTGGCAGAACCAGTGCAGCAACTAGCCTAAGACTAATTATTCTCCACTACTGAATCAAGACTCTTCTGAAGGTCTACCCGGTGTTCTGTGAATTACAAGGTTTTTCATTATGGTTGGTAGAAGCAGGTACCAGTACTGGCTCTGTGTGAGTACTGGGTACTTGTTCCCTCTAGTTTAATCCCTTCACTTGTTCTTTTCTCCAGTCTCATGTAGTTTCCTTAAAACACATGCACCAATGAGTACTCTGCTCAGTACTTGAGGGCAACGCTCTGCTGATCTTCAAGCCTGTGTCTCTCTGCAGCTCTCTCTTCAGGATTTTGGCCTGTAAACTTTGGCCTCCTTGGTCCCCTTGAATCTTCAGTTCCTTCTCCTCAACACAGAGACTCTGCCTTGTTTACCCCTCCTTGTGCCACTGCCTAGTACCTCTCTCTGGGAAGTAGGCTGGGACAATTTTAGGGTTTAAATAATTTTCTTCTATCTCTCAGGGATTATGCTCTTTCATTGCCTAATGTGCAGTATCTTAAAAACTTTTTCATCCATTTTGTTTTATTTCAGTTTTGGTTGTTTCAGATCAGAAAGTAAATTGGTCCCTATTACTGTGTTTTGGCTAGAAGCAAAAGTCTTAGAAAACTGAAATTAGTGTCTTAGTCCATTCAGACTATAGATGATATAATAGAATACCATAGACTGGGTAGCTTATAAATAACAGAAATTTCTTTCTCATAGTTCTGGAGGTTGGGAAATCCAAGATCAAGTTGTGGACAGATTTGAGGTTTGATGAGGACTCACTTTTTGGTTCACAGATGGCTGTCTTCTCTCCATGTCCTCATGTGATGGAAGGGCTGAGGGACCTCTCTGGGGTCCCTTTTGTAAAGACACTAATCCTATTCATGAGGCTACACCCTCATGACCTAATCACCTCCCATAGGCCCCACCTACAAATAGCATCCCTTTGGTGGTTAGCATTTCAACATATGAATGGAGGGGATGGGAGAGAGACATAAATATTCAGTCTGTAGCTCTTAGCTATGGATTATAGAAGGAAAAATAGGGGAAAACTTCTTTTATAAGCTGATGTTAGTCATTCTTGGAGGTTGTACTTATCTCAAGTAGTTTAGTTTTATAATTCTCAAAATTTATTTCTAAGTAATTAAAAAAGCTAAAACTATATCAGTGAGATTATATTAGGATTCAAGTAACAAAAATCCAGTGCAAGATAGCATAGCTTATATAACTGGAGATGAAGAGGGCTGTAGGGTCAGTACGATTCATCTGCTCAACAATGCCATTACCGTTTTTTCTATTATCTCTCTGCTCTGCCTTCTCTTGTCTTAATACCGCATCATATTATTGACTGCCTGTTTGTTGAAAGATGACTGCACTTCTGGAAAGAGAGTGTGGAGATTTTTTTCCCCAGAAACCAGCAGCAACCATCATCTCCAGTCTCATAAACTAAAATGGAATCATGTTGCCGCCTCTGAAATATAGAGTCCAGGTAATAGATACTCTTGTGGGGTTGGCTGCCCAAAAGCCCTGGGCTGCCAGGAAGGGATGGGATAACCCAAACACACTCAGGTCATTGTCAAAAGTCAGAGGAATGTGGGGAAGCAATCACAATGTCCACCTGGGTGGGCATTAGGCCATTTGGAAGCACCTTGAGATAAATAACACAGCAGAGGTGTGAGTAATCTCTTCATCGCCAAAAAATGAAAGCCAAATTCATTTTAATTATGATAGCATTTGTTTGGACTCTGATATTAGGCATTTTGGAGACATCTGGATTTATTAATTGGGATTTGGGTCAGGTATAAATTAAACTTATGAGGTTATAAAGATCACCTCCAAATTAATTTGCAGAATTAATATTTGTATGCTTCCTCTTAACTTGTGTTCTAGCAACAATGTCCCTTGTATTTCTTCTCTTTGTAAAACAGTGTGTTATAGGTGCAAATTAGAGAACATGATGACTAAGCAAAAAAATAATTGAAAGTTCTGCAATAGTCAGAAAACAAAACCACTGCGGGAACTGAGTGATGATCTGAGTACCTGAGTTAGGAGCTGGCCCATCTAACCCTACTAAGCACCATGTGGACTAAAATATTTAATTGGAGGCTTTCAGCAGTTTTATTTTTAGTGGCAAGACATTTATTTTAATTGGAAAATATTTTAGGTATGTACGTACAGAAAAAATATCGAAAAAGAAGGCTTAGTATCATTAACATCATGAACTCTTGGAGCAAGCACTGTCACAACCCACCCCCCACCCCATCTGAGAAGTGCTAGAATAGATCATTTGTAGGGCTCACCATGGGCCAAGTGCTGTGCTAAGCACTTTACATGTAGTGATGAATGTATATCCCCACAAATACTCTGTGAGGTAGTCACTGTCATTATCTGCAGTTTACAGACGGAGAAACTGAGGTGCAAAGAGATGGAATTCCCTTTCCCAGTGTCACACAGTAACAAACAGTAAAGCTGGGATCTGAGCAGCTGATATTTTGTCTCCAGGGTGTGTGTGTAATTAACCACTACACTGTATGTCTCTGTTAAATGCTCGGGGCATTTTTTTTTTTTACATGAAGAATGGCTTTTGGCTTCACAGATATAAATAAATCAACATATGTGTTGGATTGTTAGCGGAGGTGTCTGTATTTTACGCCAAGCTCTTGTCTCAGAAAATAGTATTGCAAGTGCTATCACTTCTTCTGAGGCTTAAGGCAAGAAGTCTGGATCAGTGGTTCTCAATCAAAGATGATTTTGACCCCTGGTGACATATTTGCAATGTCTTGAAACATTTTCTGATGGTCACAACTTAAGGTGAAAAGTCATAGTGTTACTGGCCCCTAGTGGATAGAGGCCGGTGATGCAGTAAACCTTCTACAATGCACAAGACAGCTCCCCACAGCAAGGAATTGTCCAACCCAAACATGTCACTAGTGCTGAGGTTGAAAAAGCCTGGGCTACACTGAAACGGAGCTCACAATGTGCTCATTGAGATTCTTTCTCTGTGGACATTACCCAAGTCTTGGTCTTTGTGACAGGAATCTTAACCCTTAACTGTAATCTTAACCCTGCTCATAGAATCTGAGGACTATGGGACACATTTGTTTCCTTGTTTGGTACATGAGCACTGGTTTTGACATGTGTCTCTAGCCTCAGCTATATAGTTTGTTTTGCTACTGTGTGCAGCTCTGTCTCCTTGCCTCATGAGCAATGGGATAAGTTTAGATTGGGAAGAACATTTCCTCCTTAACTGTTCCAGGACAAGTATTCACAGCATGCCTGTTTCTTTTATCTTTCCTGGGTTATGCTTTTAATATGGTCCTTTAATACCTCTTTCTGAATGTCCTATTTGCTGGATCCTTGTGGTGGCAGCAACCCATTCTCTGAAATCCCCTGATTATCAACCTCAGCACATGACCAGCCTGATGGAGCTGAAGTGCTCAAGCTTCTGTTTTGCCTGCTGTCAGGGTTCTCAAGCGCTGTGCAGTGCATGGGCACATGACTGAAGTGAAGTGTGGGAGAGCCCTTCTGGTGCTTGTGCAGTAGCATTCTGAGGCCTGTGGGTTCTCATGTGTGGGAATGATATCCCTAGGTCATCATCTTAGCAATGCTCCTGGAATAACCACTGTATTTTGCAATGTGATCTGGGTTTGTAACATCCAGAAACATTCCTTTACTACTTTCTTTTTGAGGGCAAAGGGACTGCTAATCCTCCCTCTGATTCATAACTAAAGCCAACTTCCAAAGTGGTGAGGTTGCAGAACTTCAGGGAGAGGCCTCACGGCCCCAAATACTTCTTCCACCTGTTTGCTGCTCTAACAAATTCCTACACACCCAGTTAGTGTTATTATAATTCACTCCAATTTTATAGATGAGAATCCTTAAACTCAGAGAAGTTAAGTGACTTTCCTGAGATGACACACCTAATAAGCTAGA
>NW_007728197.1:128084-130011 GCF_000696425.1 Galeopterus variegatus | reverse complement strand
GAATCCTTAAACTCAGAGAAGTTAAGTGACTTTCCTGAGATGACACACCTAATAAGCTAGAAAATCCATGTCCATGTATTTTAAATTTCCTACTCTTTGCTGGGTTATTTCCAAGAAATGTCTTGGCTTTATTAAGTATTGAGCAGGACTAGTGAAATTATCTAAGGGTCTAAGCAACGAGGATGTGTCTTCATTAACAAACTCAAATAGAATGTCTAGGCATGAAAAATAAAATATCTGAAGTAAAAAATGCACTATATGGGATTAAAAGCAGATTAAACATTGAAGTAGAATAGACCAGTGAACCAGAAGCAATGGCAATAAAAATGATCTAACAGGAAGTACAAATAATTGAAAAAAATAAACACAGCCGTAGTGACCCGTGAAACAATATTAAGCAGCCTACAATACATATAATTAGAGTCTTTGAAGAAGCAGAGATTAAAGAAGGATTGGAAAAAATATGAAAAAAAATAAATGGCTAATAACTTTTCAAATTTGATAAAAACTATAAATGCACACATCCAAGAAGTTTAACGAATCCCACCAGAGACAGGCTGAAAAGACAGCAGGTGAGGCAAATCATAATCCAATTTTTGGAAATGGGTGATAACAAGAAATACTAAAAGCAGCAGAGAAGATGCTTTATGTACTGAGGAACAAATATAAGAATGACAGCAGACTTCCCGCTAGAAACTAAGCAAGCCAGGAAACTGTGGAGAAAAATGATGGAAGAAAAAAAAAAACTGTCAACCTAGATTTTTTTGCCAAGAGAAAATGTATTTCAGAAATGAAGAGTAAGGGAGGAGTGGATTAAAAAGAGCATGAAGGGTGCAGTTTTGTGTGTGACCATTCATGGCAACCCTCACAGAGGTCTAGTCACCTGGCAGACCTGAGAGGCTGTTCTCAGCCCCCTCCCTGGACTCTCCTGTGCCACATAAACCCCTGACCCTGGGGGCTTGGACCCCAGGGCTCAGAAGGACAGAACTAGGACTTTACTGAAGTTGTTGTGGAGCCTTCCGATCCCCTCAGCCATCTCCCAAGTCTGGCCAGCCTGATGTAACCAGTGAGGAGACTCTGCACCTTGACCTTCAGAAAGTGAAGAACTGCTGGACAAGGAGATCTCCCAATTAACATCTGAAGGCTACAGTGAGGATGAACTGAAGGACCACATCTCCCACCTCCACGAGTATAATGATGTCAAGGACATGGGGCAGATGCTGCTGGGCAAACTAGCCATGACTCAAGGTGTTACCACCAAAGAGTTGTATCCAGAATTGGGTCTGGATGTGAATGACTGAGGAGAAGCTCATGGCCCCTTGTCCACGGCCCACAGGGACAGGCAGATGTGGACATGAGACGCAGTGAGAGCCCAGCCAGCACACCTACAGGGTTTCCAGCAGGAAAATGCCAGAAGTCCTTTTCTAGAGAGCCCACACTGCATCAGGAGAGAACCTAGAGAAGAGGGGGGCAGGTTCTTGAAATGTCACAGTGATACTTGTGTACAGGTATGTGCATTTTTTTTTGTCAATAAACATGTAAGTAATAAAAAAATAAAGAGCATGAAGAAGTTTGTGGATATGAAAAAGTTTATCATCTTGATTTTGGTTTTATACACACGAACAATTGTTCTTTAAATATATATGTTTACTATAGGTCAGTTATACATTAGTAATACTACACAAATTACTAAGAAAAGAGAGAAATTAAGACTTATGCAAATAAAATCTGACGAATTTATAATCTATAGACCTGCTCTACAAGAAATGCTAAAGAAAATTCTCCAGGAAGAAGGAAAATGATACCAGATGAAAATTTGTGAGTCAAGAAAGGAAACCTGCTAAGTATGACTATTTTTTTTTTTTTTTCCTTTTTTTGTCTTTTTCCGTGTCCGGCAACGGATCGCAACCCTCAGTGTCGCCCCCGT
>NW_007728197.1:114126-127389 GCF_000696425.1 Galeopterus variegatus | reverse complement strand
TCTGTATGTGGGATCCGAACCCTCGGCGGGAGCACCGCCACACTCCCAAGCGGCGCACTATGTGCACCACCAGGCCGGCCCCTAAGTATGACTATTTAAAGCAAAAAACATATAAACGTCTTGTGGTATATATAGCCTATGTAATAGTAAAATGTGTGATAGCACAAAGGACAAGATTAGAGGGTTGGAGGTTTACTGTTATAGTCTTATATTATGCTATGGGTTAAATGTGTCCCCCAAAAGTTCATGTATTGGAAATTTTATCTCCATTGTAACAGTGTCAAGAAGGTGGGAAATCCAATTTTTTTAAATTACTTACATGTTTTTTGTCAAACAAAAATACCAATTGGATTGGTATTTGAAAAGTGGGGCCTTTAAGAGGTGATTAGATTGTGAGGGTTAGGCCCTTGTGAACGGATTGATTCATTCATGGAGTAATGGGTGTGGCTTTGATGGCTTTAAAAGGAGGGCGAGTGAAAAGTTTCACTCTCTCTTGCTCAGCCCATTCTCATCATGTGATATTGTGCATCTCTGCAGGACTCTGCACCAAGAAAAAAGCCCTCACTAGATGTGTTCCCTGACTTCCCAGCCTCCAAACTGTAAAAAATAAATTTCATTTCTTCATAAATCACCCAGTTTCAGGTATCTGTTATAAGCAACAGAAAAGGGACTAATATTCCTTATATGTGAAAGAGCAGTATATAAAAATACAGATAGGTTGAAGTTAAAAGGTAGAAAAAGAAATACCAAGTAAGCACTAATCAAAGGAAAGGCCGGAATAGCTATATTAATTTCAGAACAGTGAATATTA
Source organism: Galeopterus variegatus (assembly GCF_000696425.1). Lineage (NCBI taxonomy): Eukaryota > Metazoa > Chordata > Mammalia > Dermoptera > Cynocephalidae > Galeopterus > Galeopterus variegatus. The sequence continues at coordinate 126,578 of NW_007728197.1, read as the reverse complement.
CCAGAGATAATAAGGGACATTTCATAATGACAAATGGGTCAATTCACAAATACACCTAAAAACCCTAAATGTGAATAAATTGAATAATATAGTTTCAAAATAAATGAAAAAAACCTCATAGAATTGAAAGGAGAAAAAAAAAAAAAACAAATACACTATTATAGTCAGATATTTTAATATCTCTCTCAATAACAGAACAACTAGATTGAAAATTAGTAAAGATACAGAAGCGTTGAATAACATTATTAATCAACTTGACCAGACACTTATAGAATACTTCACTTTTTAATGCAGCAAAATAAACATACTTTTTAAGTACACATGGATCATGAAGGTAGACCATGTTTTGTGTTATAAAACAAGTCTCAATGGATATAAGAGGGTAGAGATCACACAGTGTGTTCTCTGATTAAAATAGAATTAAATTAGAAAAAATAACAGAAAAATACAAACAATTACTGTATTAGTCTGTTTCTGTAGCTTATAACAAAATACATGAAACTGGATATTTTATTAAAAAAACAAAATTTACTACTTACAGTTTTAGAGACTGGGAAGTCCAAAGTCCAGGGAACACATCTGGTAAGGGACTTGTCCAGGTAGTGACCACAGTGACTGAGGGTATTACATGGTGAATATGGTGGGGCAGAGAGAGTAACCTCTTCATCTACTCTCCTTTTAAAGCCCTCCAAACCATACCCATGACCACCATTTTTAATCCATTTACTACAGCACGGTCCTACAATCTAATCACCTCTTCAAGGCCCCACCTTTCAATTACCATAACAGGATTTCCCACCTCAACAGTTAAAGGGGGAATTAAGCCTCAATGAGGTTGCTGGGTGCAGGCACCCAATATACAATAATTACCAAATATTTTGAAGTTAATAAGACACTTTTAAACAGGCCATGGATCAAAGGTAAAATCACAAGAGAAATTAGAGTATATTTTGAATTGGATTAACATGAAAACACAATATATCAAAATTTGTGAGATGCTACTAAAGTAATGCTTTGAGAGAATTTTATTGCATTAAATGCTATATGGGAAATAAAAAGAGGTCTCAAATCAATGACCTCAGCTCCTATTGTAAGAAACTAGAAATATAGCAAAATTAACTTCAAAATAAGCAGAAGAAAGAAAATAATAAAGAGCAGAAATCAATGAAATAATAGACAGAAAACAATAAAGAAAATTAATATAACCAAAAGACAGTTCATTAAAAAGATCAATAAATTGATAAAACTGTACCAATATTTTTTTTTAAATGACACAAATTACCATTATCAGAAATAAAAGCAGGAACATCATTACAGATCTTAACAAAATTCCTTAGAAGACACAAACTGTCAAAGTTAATTCAAGAAGAAATAGATAAACTGAGTAGCCTTATATCTATTAAGGAATTTGAATTTGCTGTTAAAAATTTTCCCTCAGGGGCCGGCCCGGTGGCGCACTGCTACAGTGCGCCGCTTGGGAAGTGTGGCGGCGCTCCCGCNAAAAAAAGACAAAAAAAAAAAATTTTCCCTCAGAGAATACGCCAGGCTTATATGGCTTCATGTTTAAGGAAGAAATAACCCCTAACCCCTACACAAACTCTTTCAGAAAGTAGAAGAGGAAGAAACCCTCCCCTACTCATTTTTATTTTATTTTTTTATTTTTTCCTTTTTTTTGTCTTTTTTCGTGTCCGGCAACGGATCGCAACCCTCAGTGTCGCGCCCGTACCGGACCGGGACCGGCAACGGGATCGCAACCCTCAGTGTTGCTCCCACACCTCGCTCAGCCAGTGAGCAGGAACCGGTCTGTATGTGGGATCCGAACCCTCAGCGAGAGCACCACCGCGCTCCCAAGCAGCGCACTGTAGCAGTGCGCCACCGGGCCGGCCCTCCCTACTCATTTTTATGATGACAACAAAACCAGGAAAAGTTATTTGAAAAAAGAAAAAGAAAACTACAGACCAATATATTTTCTGAAGTAGACAGAAAAATTCTTAAAATCATTTTAGCAAATCAAGTTCAGCAGTGGCCCTCCCTACTCATTTTTATGATGACAACAAAACCAGGAAAAGTTATTTGAAAAAAGAAAAAGAAAACTACAGACCTATATATTTTCTGAAGTAGACAGAAAAATTCTTAAAATCATTTTAGCAAATCAAGTTCAGCAGAAGATACATTATTTACCAGATAGACAGAACATCTCCCCATCAAAAAACCCTATATGATCATTTCAATACATGGAGAAAAAACATTTGACAAAATTCGGTACCCATTCATGAAAAAAACTCTCAGAAAATGAGAAATAGAAAGTAATTTTCTCAAATTGAAAGAGATCAATTCCAAAAAAAATGCAAATAACCTCATACTTCACAGTCAAGCACTGAATAAATTTTTCTTACTAAAATTAAACAGGAAGGTCAGCTGTCACCACTTTTATTGAACATTGAACTGGAAGTCTAGCCAGTGCAATATGTCAAGAAAAAGAAATACAATACATACAGATTAGAAAAGAGAAAAAGAATTATTGCCACTTGTAAATGACATGATTCTGTAGAAAATTCTAAGGAATTTACAATAAAAGCTTCTAGAATTAATCAGTGAATTTAGCAAGATAACAGGATATAATGTCAATATACAAAAATCAAGTTTATTTCTATATACTGGTAATGAAAAATTGGAAAGTAATTTAAAAATACTACTTGCCATACCAGCATTTACAGGGATAAATTTAATAACAGATGTATAAGATCTTTATACTAAAAACTACAGATATTGATAACAGGATATAATGTCAATATACAAAAATCAAGTTTATTTCTATATACTGGTAATGAAAAATTGGAAAGTAATTTAAAAATACTATTTGCCATACCAGCGTTTACAGGGATAAATTTAATAACAGATGTATAAGATCTTTATACTAAAAACTACAGATATTGCTAAGAGAAATGAAAGGATACCTAAATAAAGAGATGCACCATGCTTATGGATTAGAAAATTTAATATTTTTAAGATTTCAGTTATTTTCAATTTAAGCTATAGATTCAATTTAACCCTAATGAAAATCTCAGGGGCCATTTTTATAGAAATTAGAAAACTGACTTTAAAATTCATATTGAAATACAAAGGACCAAAATTTATATGGAAATACAATGAACCATAAATTTATATGGGAGCACAAAAGAACAAGTTTGAAGAAGAAGAAAGCTTGAGGCCTTAACCTACTTGATTTCAAAACTATAAAGCTTTATTAATGAAGATAGTGTTTTATTGACATAAACCTAGACACACAGATCAATGTAACAAAATAAAAAGCTGAGAAGTAGACTCACACAAGTATGATCAATTGATTTTAAACAATGTTTCCAAAATAATTCCATGGAGAAAGGATAGTCTTTTCAAAAAATAGTGTTAGAAAAATTGGATCTCTATATGGGAAAAATGAACCTGAAACCTCACTTCGCACCACACATAAAATTTTAATAAAAATGCCTTGTAGACCTAAATGTAAGAGCTAAAAAAAATAATACTTTTAGTTATGTGGAAGAAAATACTTGTGATGATGGGTTGGCCAAAATCTTCTTAAGTAGAATGTAAAAGAGAAGAACTGTAAAAGGAAAAAAATTGATAAATTGGACTTTATTAAAATTGAAAATCCTTTGTTCTTGAAAGGATACCATTAAGAAAAAGAAAACTATAGACTAAGTGAACATATTTGCAAAATATATATCTGATAAATAACTCACATCCAGAATATATAAGGGTACTTCAGAAGGTCTGTGGAAAAATAGAATTAACAGATAACAAATCTTTCCATGAACTATTTGAAGTGCCCATGTATAAAGAACTCTTACACCTCATAATAAGACAAACAACCCAATTAATAAATGAGCAAAAGATTTGAATTGACCACCAAAGAAGATAAATGAATGGCAAATAAACATGTGAAAAGATGCCACTAGTCATTAGAGAAATGCATATTAAAATCAGAGTTAGATATCATTACATTACTCACTAGAATGGCTAAAATTAAAAAGGCTGACCACACCAGCTGTTCGAAAGTATGTGGAGCAGATGGAATTCTCATACATTTCTGGTATTTTTGGAAAACATTTTGGTGGTTTCTTTCATAGTTAAGCCTACATTTACCATACAATTCAACAGTCCCCTCGATATTTATCCAAGACCAGTGAAAATTCATGTCCACATGAAGACCTGTAACAAATGTTCAAAGCAGCTTTAGATGTAATAGTTAAAAACTAGAAGCAAACAAAATTATGAACAGAAAAAACTTCGTGGTATATCCGTATAATGAACTACTCATCAATAAAAAGGAACAAACTACAGATTCATGCAGTAACATGAGCGAATCTCAAAAGCATTATGCTTAGTGAAAGAACCCAGAAACAAAGGACTACATACTGTATAATGCTATTTTCAAGAATTTTATGAGCTGATTAAAAAAACACAGCCAATATTAAAAATCAAGTTAAATATGTTTACAATTAGATAAATTATATTAAAGCAAAGTAAATACTCAAAACTCATAAAGTCCCTGATTATTTTACTACACTTTACTAATGTATATGCTCTCGAGGTTATTTCAATCTGTTGCATCCGTGTGCTGGAAATTCGTATAAGGGCGCTCCACTGCACACCACTTACTGACTCTGCCTTCAGTGGTGTCATGTTGGTAGCATGAAATCGACCATGGTAGAGATATTTATACCATGGAAACTGGCAAATAGTAAATCAGGGTTTTGTTTGTTCATTTTTCAGGAGAGCTGTTGTTAAACATTTGCCAGCACATCACTGAATGTAGTAGACATGGAAAATTATATCTCAGGAAAAGGAGGTAATATACAGGATGGATAAAAAGAGCATTCTGGAGGAGGCTGAATTTGAATTGACCCTTAAAAAATGGGCAGAATTTATATTGGCAGAGAAGGAAGAAAAAGACATGCCAGACAAGGGAAACAAAAGCAAAAAGCAAGGGCCAGTCTGGCTGGAGTGAAGGCTGTGTGTGCAGCCTTAATGAGCAGTAATGCTATGAACATGCATTGAACCCACCTGAGGGATGCGCTGAATGACAGGTGTAATGGGTAGCTGCTGTTTTCCTTTCCCCTTACTACTGCTTCTTCTTCTCCTCACAACAGGCTTCCACCTCCAGCCATGTCGCTCCAGTGGATTCTGACCACCACAGAGTATACCACACCCTCCTATCTGTAGTGATAGGTCCAGGGAGGGACACAGCCCAGATGCTCTAAGCAGAGTCTTCCCTGTGATGTTTTCTAACTGAATATGGTAGGTCCAAGGACATTTCCCCCTTCTCTGCTCACTAAGCTTGAAGAATGACAGTCCAGAGCTGACTCGAGACATCAGGAGGAGATACTAGAATCAACATATAACAAAAGAAGAGATAAGAGAAGGAAGAGAGTTTTGAGTCTTTAGTTCCAATTGTCTTTAGATCAGCTCTCCCTGTCCTTCCTGAGGTTGAATGTGTGAACCAGTAAATTCTCCTTTTTTTGTTTAACCTGGATCAAGTTTTTTCTGTCCCTTACAACCGAAGATTTGTGAACAGTACACTATGCTCAGGATTTTAACAGATATTCTTCAGTTTTCAACCCTGAAAACCTGAATTTGTATGAAAAGAGCAAAAGGGAAGGGACCCAAGACGTTTACAGACAGGTGTCCTACTGTTGGGAGGAGTTTAGTTCCAATCTTTTGTCTAGTCTTAGGGGGTTTTCTTGCAGATGAGGTGATTCCTGGGCATTAGAACAGGAGGGACCTTTGAGGTTATCTAATCCAGTGGTTTGTTGTGGTTTGCAGACTTGAGTTCCTGGAGCCATTGGCTTGCATGCCCCAGGGAGTGCTCAGGGGGCTTGCAGGGAGAGTTTGGGCTCCAGTGACGGAAAGGCAGCTGTTGATGGCAAGGCAACTGGAAGCATCTTGGTGTAGCCTGGAGAACACACTGTATTTATTTATCCTGCAGTCTGACACATCGTGTACACTGCAAGGAAACAGTTTTCTTATAGAATCTAACCCCAGGATTCGCCAAGGAGCAAGGAGAGAAGAATGCTGGAAGGACAATCCACCTGAGGAGGAGGGGCTACTGAACAAGAATTCTTAGAAATCATTCCCCTGAGTTTCACCTCACTTGGGATTCTCACCCCAGGGTACATCAGTTTCCATTTAAAACTCATGCTCAACGGTGGACAAAATTGTTTCCTCTGGTGCTTTATAGCACAGCTGAGACAACTTGACATTTTCAAAAGTAATTTAACTAAATACTAAGGGAGAACAAAGAGGAAATAATAGCAGACAGTACAAATAGTGAGTTTCCAGAGCACTGGTTTCTGATCCTAAGGTAACCACACAGTGGTCTTAAGGATGGTGTGACAATTTGGATTATTGTTCAGCAAACACACATTCCTTATCTCTTCTCACTGTGGGTGGAATACAGATTCCTGTCTCATTAATGTCGAGCCTGAGCATGTGACTTTCCTTGGCCAATGGAATGTTAATGAACATGACATGGACAGAGGCCTTAAATGTGCTTATGTGGCTTGGCTTTTGTATCCAGTGATCTGCCATGAAAAGAACATGCCTTGGATAACTATTCTCTTTCCCTAGAATGACACATGAAACAGACCTAAACCCAACCCGAAGCCAGGAGCCCCACCTAGCCAACTCACAGCCTGAAGCAGAGCCTCCCAGGTGGCACATTCTAGATCAGCTGAACTGCAGAAAACTCACAGACCATGAGCATGAGCATCAAGACTGGTTGTGGTGACCACTGGTGCTGGGCTGACTTGTTTCTCAGCATTATGAAGGCAATAGCAATATCACTGATCCTATCTAAACTTCCTTCCTTGGAGCAAGTCCTGACCATCTTGTTGCCTGCTCTCCAGGTGCTGTATCAGGATGTCTTGACCTTACTCTTAATGGCCAGGCAGCTGAGTGAAGAACCACACCTGCCTCCAGCTCCCTACTGAAGGGGAACTTTACCATCCTGCTCAGGAAAAACCCCTGCCTCATCACCCACACCCACAGCAGAAAGCAGCTTGCTATAAATAGTGTGATGGTGTAGCGTAGCATAAAACCTGCATGAACCACACAGTAATTGATGCAGCGAAGGCCGAGACCAGGCATGCCTGCACCTGCCCATGTGCTTCCAACAGCTCGGAATGCTCATCCCTCCCTCTTTTTTTTTTGTTTTTTTAAGGTGAGTCAAGTGAAGCAGTGGGAGTGGAGAAGGAAAAAAGAAATCTGTAACTGGTTGTGATCGATTTGTTGTAAACAGCACTGCACTCAGACCCACCATGGAGTTAACTCCACTTATCCTTTTAGCTCTCAGCTCAGTTGACACTTTCTCAGTGGCCTCCCCTGTATTCATTCCCATAACTCTTTGCTTCTTCACAGCACTTACAGGGGCAATTTGACATGTACTACAGGAAGACTTGCTTAATGTCCACTTGCCCCACAAACTGCAAGCCTCATGAGGCAAGGACACACTCCAGGTTGCTTCTGCTCACTACTGCATGCTCAGTGCCCAGCACTGTGCCTGGCACACAGAGCCCTTAATAAGCATCAGCTGAAGCGACAGGGCATGTGTCTCTCTCCAAGCCTCAGAGCTGCCCTTTCCTAGGTCATCGTTTGCTTTCCCAGGTTTTCTTTCCTTTTATCCAGCACTTTTTATCCCTCTGCTTGTGAACTTACATGGTTCTGGCTACAATTGCAAAGTCCCTTTTGGCCCCCAAGGTCACAAAGTCAGGAATAGAAATGGAATCTTCTCTCACAGAAAGGTCTTACCATCTACGTCTTGGATATGAGGGCACATCCCCCTTTATTAACAAAGGGCAAAGCTGAGGCACGTTGTCCCACACAGGTTTACTCAGCCAGCCATTGGCAAGTGTTAGAGCTGCTGACAGGAAATTGGTTCTGCCCCCTTTTGTTGTCACTGTGGGCACAAATTGTTTTCTCCTCAAACGATGACTTTGGCACCAAGTACCATTGGTCTGAAACATCCATTCCTTGTTAAGCAGCCCTGGCTTTAGAGGGTCTGTGAGTGAATAAGGACGGATTGGGAGCTGTCCACCGGCCAGGTGTTTGGTAGCAGCTGCCACTTCCCTTCCTTTGTTTTTTCTACCATCACTGGTTTTAACCCTCATCTAGAAGGCCACTTTGTCTGGGACGGGAGATAATTTAGTCTCACGTCTGTTTGGCAGCTCCCTGATTGCCAGCTGAGCCTGATTACACAGTCTGTGTGCCTGTCCCAGGACAGACGCACTGCTGGCTGGAGGAGAGAGGCAGCTCCAATTGTGAAATTGCACTTGGGGGTCTCACTTCCAACACCTCTCTGTGGCTAACCCAGACCCAGCTCCGCAGGCAATGGGCCCCCCAGTTCTGTGGTTAATTTCAAAGCTATTTGCGCTCACTCTCTCTCTCCAGCAGGGGTCCTAGTAGATAGACCAGACTCTCATCTGTCTCCAGACCTCAGATCTGCCCCTTTCCTAGGCACCCCTTGGATTTCCTGGGGTTTCTTTCCTTTCTCTAGCAAGAACTACTTCCATTCATGAATTTAATAAGTTTAACTAAAACACTTGGCAAGTATTTATTGAGAACTTCCAGGAACTTGAGATGTAAGTTTAGTAAGACACAGTCTGACTCCAGGAGCTCTCAGAACAGAGATGGAGACAGGTATGCAGGAATTCTAATAGTAGGAACCTAGGAGAAGAGACTGGTTTTCTCAGAGAGGGGTGGAGGGGAGTAATTCCAGAGGGCTTCGTGGAAGAGGTGCCATCTTGTTTGGGTCTTAAAGAGAATAACGGGGATTTAATATTATGTGTAACTGAGTTATGTGTGAGGTGGGGGCAGAAGCATGGGTAATCCTGTCTATGGTGGATTGGAGAATGGTGAGTAATCAGATCTGCCTCCCTGGAAGATGTACTGTCAGGGCCTAGGGAAGGGGAGGGGTGGAAGATGAGGCTGGAAAGTTGGGTTGAGATCAGAGGGTGAAGGCTGTTACATGACAAGCTATGAGGCAGGCAGAGTTACAAGCATCAGCTACAAACATCAGCACCAGTTTGAACATGGAGCAGGTCATGTAGCTTCTACAGGAAAATATAACTTTTATATAATAGATTAAATATTTTTCCTGGAAGATGAAACACATGTTTTTCCTGGAAGATAAAACACATAAGCCAGGGAAGATTACTTTTAAAAGATCCCTTTCTAAAGTGGTATTAGGGCTAGCTGGTGAATCACTGTCAGCTGGGAAGCAGTGGCTGACACCCATGAGTGCTTGCAGGGAGCCAGACACTGCAGAAACACTTGACGTGTGCTTACCTCACTTAACTCTTAGAACAGTGCGAGGAGGCAGATATTATTTTCATCATCCCCACTCGGTAGTTGAAGAAAGATCATTTGGTGAGTAATGTAAATGGAAGGCAATCAGTCTAATTTCAGGGACTGTACAGTTGCTTATATGCTATTTGGGAGATAGCCAGAATCCTGAGTGAAGGAATGCTGATTTCCTACAGGCAGGGGGAGCCACAGAGGATTCCCAGCACAGGGGAGATGTAATCAGTTGACCATGACCACTCTTTGTTGAGCAAGTAAGGAAGACAGAAAAAATACTAGTAGAACTTTCAGGGGAAGCACTTCAAACAGTGAGGCAAAAACGAGGGCCCTTGAGAAACTTCGGTCCCAGGGAGGCCATGCTCTTAGGTAGGGCTCTCCTGAAGAAAGGCTTTGTGCTGACTGTGCATACAAGGAGCCAGGCTGCATGGAGTGACAGGCTCTGAGGACTGAGGGCTGCCTGTGCACATCAAAGAATGGTCTTCCCTGGGTCCCCATGGCACAGACCCTGGTTGCACACTGGTCTTTTCAGTCTTTCATGTGCCTTAAATTATCCCGCAGCAGGAGCACCTGCAATTACGAAGGCAGAGATTCTGACCTAAATTCCCTTTGTGTTCTTATAACTAAATTCAGCAATCTAAGGGCAATCTTTACCTTGCCAGTCGAAACCCCTAAAATTATGTGCGTGTTCCCCAACAAGCAAAGGTAAAACCTGCTTGTGTTAATGACAGCTGCCAGGGTGTCTTCAGAATTCCTGCAGCGTGAGATGCCTTTCACCCACTGCACTGGAGTTATTTCCCTCGGATACACCATGTCATGGTTTTCCGGGCTGTATCTTCTTTGTTTTTTTCTGACCAAACGAACCTCGAATTTTATTCCCACTCTTCTCGGGGTCTGCAAATCCTCTGTAATGAGTAGCCATCTGCAGATTCATTTTTATGGGATTCCCCTCCCCCTTCAGATTGGTAATAAAAATATTAAACAGGACTAAACCCAGTGCTGACCCGGGGTCTGCAAATCCTCTGTAATGAGTAGCCATCTGCAGATTCATTTTTATGCAATTCCCCTCCCCCTTCAGATTGGTAATAAAAATATTAAACAGGACTAAACCCAGTGCTGACCCTGCTGCACCCTGCTAGACAGCCTCCCTTAGGACTGGCTGTCTTTAATCACTGGCCTTTTTTTTCTTGCAGTTGTTTGGCCAATTTATAGTCATCTCCCCCTGTCCTCACTCTAGTCAATCTGAACCGATTTTGAAAGTAAAAATGTTGAGAGATACTCCACGCTTTTTCGGTTAAAGTTCAAACCTATGTCTTTTTCTATACAGCAGGAAGCAATTTAGATAAAAACTGAATAAGAGCACATTAAATCTCAACATATTTTGATGTGATCTGGATAGTTGACTAAATATTTTATTTTCATCATGTTCTTGGATTCCTGTGCTGATGAGCTAAAAATTGTTAATAAAGGGTAAAAATTTTACTCAGTTTCTCTTTTTGGTTGTTAACTCAGACTTGGGGCATTTTGTGCCTCAATTTCTTCAGATGTAAAAAGGTGAACTCATTTGTTTTTATAACAAACTCCAAGAAATGTTTGATAAACTACAAAGGATTGTATATCCTCTAGAAATGCTTTGTCTTTTAACACAAATATTCCCCGTTTGGGGGTCCTACCAGGAGAGAGGCCAGGCCAATTCATTTCACTTTTATTCTGCATAGTACACACTTCCAGAAGTCCCGGAAGAAGAAGAGCATCTCGCTCCTCGGGGACTGCATTCCTGGTGTAGGGATGTGCTGTGAAATATGAATGTATCTGTTCCTGGGCAGTTTTTTCGCCTTGCACTCTTGAGATGCAGGGCTCAGAGCGTCAAAAGCTCAGGTGCATCTATCTGTGAGAAGACGTCTTTTCAGGCGCTGTTTATCTTTGCCTCAGTACCCTCATCATAGTAATGAGGATGGACAGAGAATTCAAAGCATATATCTAACAAATAGGCCAGAGCACTTTCTAATCCACATCCAGAACAAAAGATAGCCCTTCCCAGAATTAGCTCCCCACAGGAAAACACCCTCATCTACTTCTGTAAAACCACTGCTTTTCTCTCAAAATATTCCAAATCAAGTACTTGTAGAAGGACCGTAAAGAGAGAGCCTTCAATATTTGGTCTATATTTTTAAAGTTTTGTGACATTTTCCACAAAAATTTGTTCAAGAAATGCTTTAACAAACAATAAGACCATCCAAATTGGAAACCTTAATAATAATTTTTACATTGCAACTGAACAATAAAGCATGAAATAATAGGAACTCCACCATCTGCCATATATATTAAATCTACTGTATAGAGAAAAGTGAAAAGGATAGTATAGTTCTCAGAATACCTTTATCTTTCATCGCAAATATATTATTTGCACTCTCAAGATATCACTGTACATGAAGAAATTTCTGAAAATAATATATATTAAATACAGTGTATATAGCAGATTGATTTATTCTATACTCAATATTTGCTTGTGTTGTGTATTATATAGCATGTATTTTTGTAACTGTATTTTTAAAACCATATATAAATGCAGTGTCACTGTTCAGTGGTCTCATTGGTATGGTGATGTGGGGCCTCAGCCTGGCTTTCTTTGTATCTGGGAACATCAGGTCTCAATGGCAATGGAGTGGGAGCTGTCCCGCTTCTGAGTCCCTGCAGCCCAGGTTGTGTTTGTGTATGGGGAGAGTTAATGAGAGCAGAATGGCTTTCTTCCCCTAGCTTCCCCAATCCCATCTGTTCAAACAAAAGGCTGAAAGGAAAGAGAACCGAGACCCTGCTGGTCAAGGGGGGAGGAATAATAACACATATCCTTGGGCAACATTTCAGCACATGCAACCCTTTTATACTCTGCTTAAGGTTTTATTCAGACAAAAGGAAGTCAGGCCAATGTAGGTTCCATTTAAAAAAAAAATTTTTTAAATACATTAGGCCCAAAGGCTATTATTTTTTTCAATGACTACATTTATAAGTCTAGATTGAAAAATGAAAAATAAGAAAAGGAAGGAAAAAAGCAATTTGGTTAGAGTGAAATCTGCTGAGTAACCCACCTATGTAGT
>NW_007728197.1:113180-113430 GCF_000696425.1 Galeopterus variegatus | reverse complement strand
AAATACGCTTACTTCACAGAAGAGATAAGTTCTTGAAGGGTTGGCTACAAAAGAAATTTTTCATTGAAAGGATTAGATTTTGCCATGTATGTTCATCTCAACACTAAAGTTGTGTACGATGTGAAAAGTCTTGCTCTAGGGGATAGTAGGAACCACACAAGAAGATAATAAGGCTCTAAAGATTGTGCATTTAAAGGAAAGGTGATCAAGGCTAATTATGCTGAACTTCACTGGATAATCTTCATTACAT
>NW_007728197.1:111380-113146 GCF_000696425.1 Galeopterus variegatus | reverse complement strand
TAACCAGGAGCTGTTGGACACTCTTACCAAAGATGGGAAAGTAAATTTGCCATCAAACAACGAATTTTCTTTTATCTGTTTTACAAACTTTATATTTTAAGTCAGTCATCACAACAGCTGTGTTGCCTTCACACACATACAGACATCATTTTTTTAAAAGTGTATTAAGTGAATTCTACCCTATACACTGAGTTAACCCAGATGCTATCACTTCTGTGAAAAGGAAGATCAGGAAGGAGTGAAGTGATTTACAGACTGAGATTGCCAGGGAGTTACGATGTTTAGGTCACTATATATTTAGGAATGAAGAAGTCCACATCTTTAGAATATTTCCCAAAGGATGAAAAAAGAGAAAGGAAGGGGAAAATAAAAACCAAATGTGAGCATTAAGAAATGTTGTCTTAGGCTCTTCTAGGAATCATGAAAGTCCAAGGAAATTTCATGAGGAAATGCTGCTAGAGAATCTAGGACACACTGCGGTGCAGAGTCTGGCTTCTTCCACAGGAGGTCCATCAGCTGCCTAAGAAAGGCAAATCAGACTTTAAATCGAAGGACCATAGTCTCTGAAAAAGGGAGAAGTTTCCTGAAAGGGGGTTGGCTGGAGGGCTTTGAAGCACAAGTAAACTTGCAAAAAGCACAAGTGTATCAACTCTCAATCATCTTGATGGAATATTTTGTCATAAATGTTCATTGTCATTGTGTTGTCAACATTCAATTATGCGTGCACACAGAAGAGAGAGCAGCGAGAAGACAGTCCAGAGTGGCAACTGGGCAGGACATACGGTCTGGCTGTCACCTGCATCATATCATCCTTTTTTTGTTTAAAGCATTTTCTCCCCTTATTATTTATTTTTGCTTGGGCTAATTTTAACATGAGTTTAAAATACCCCCGGTGTGCTGATCAGTGTTGGCCCAGAATGAAAAACTTGCCCCTGATAATCCAGAGATTATGATCCCCGACATTAACACCTGATGAGCTACATGCACTTGCCCACTCCATTGTTCCCCTTTATCCCTAAAGGAGAAGAGGAATATAAATACGCTTACTTCACAGAAGAGATAAGTTCTTGAAGGGTTGGCTACAAAAGAAATTTTTTGTTAACAGGATTAGATTTTGCCATGTATGTTCATCTCAACACTAAAGATGTGTACGATGTGAAAAGTCTTGCTCTAGGGGATAGTAGGAACCACGCAAGAAGATAATAAGGCTCTAAAGATTGTGCGTTTAAAGGAAAGGTGATCAAGGCTAATTATGCTGAACTTCACTGGATAATCTTCATTACATNAAAGGAAGGAAAAAAGCAATTTGGTTAGAGTGAAATCTGCTGAGTAACCCACCTATGTAGTAGGCGGTTGTAGAAGAGCGATATTACTTTGCATAAAGTTCAAGGTGCAAGTAACTAGCATTACGACAGAAGGAGTAAAATAAAATCTGTGAAAATATTGTAATTTTCAGTGGTGGACAAAAAAGCCAGTTTTTTTCCGTGACTCAGGTCAATGGCTTGTCCACAGAAGTGTGGCAAGCAACTCTGAAAGGTCAGGACAACTCTCCCTGGAGCAGTTCAGTGAGGTTGAACTGGCTCCTGGAATCCCAATGGGACACCCTGGAGGGATTACTTCCCAAGGTTTGCTGATGCTCTGATACATGCTGCTGTTCATCATGACAGGAAAAGAAGAGATTTCCTGGATATTACTCCACTAAATTTAACCAGGAGCTGTTGGACACTCTTACCAAAGATGGGAAAGTAAATTTGCCATCAAACAAC
>NW_007728197.1:109011-109500 GCF_000696425.1 Galeopterus variegatus | reverse complement strand
TTTAAAGGAAAGGTGATCAAGGCTAATTATGCTGAACTTCACTGGATAATCTTCATTACATAAATATGCTGTGGTTTGGACAGACTCCTCAGATATGATACGGAATCCCCCACTCTTGATCTCAGTCCTACAGTTTCAGGCAACTTTATTTATTTATTTTTTTTCAAGCAACTTTAAAGCATGTTTACTGTGTTAGTTTTTGCCAATATTTTGTGCAAAGTCATCATACAAGTCAATGGGACTCCTCGACGCTGTCACTGACAAGGTGGATGTACATTTGAAAGAGCTGCTGTCTTTTGACGCTTACATTCAGATGTATTGATTTATTCCATAACTATTCCTTGTGAGAAACTGAACAGAGGCTGTGACTGATTTGAAAAGGCTGGGGTTCGGGTGCCCGTGCGAGAGCGGAGGACGTGGCCTGCCAGGTTTGGGGCTTAGATCTTTATGTGGAGGGTGATGAGGAGGTGGGAAACAGAGAGCGTGGGA
>NW_007728197.1:107143-108457 GCF_000696425.1 Galeopterus variegatus | reverse complement strand
TAGTGGCACTAAGATATTCCTGCAAAGACATAGACTGAAGCAAACAACAGAATGTCAGAGCCAGCCTTCTACTCTTGACATGAGCTCTTCCTCAGCCATGTTAGGAGGTAAAAGCAAAAACAATACAATCAACTCTGACAAAAAGTCAGAAAAAAATTAAAAATTATCAAGACTTACTGAAACATAGATTTGTATCATTAACCACAGAGTATAATCCATATGGTGTGTATCATGAGATGAGGTTTTTTTTGAGCATGTCTGCTATGAAATCTAACTGGGCTTAGAACCACAACTTTGACATAGTAAAATATTAAACTAAGTTTTTTTTTTTTTAAATAAAGTATACACAATTACATTGCTCTCACTAAAAATATTATTATAAATTCTAATATTAAAAGAGTAAAAAGTGTTTTTGTACCATTAATAAAGTAAAATAATTTTAGAAATATTATTTATCTTTCTCATTTTTTTCCAGTTACTATGCTGCAGCATAAATCATCCCAAAACTAGGACAAAACAGTATTGATTTTGCTCACTATTTTCCAATTTGGGCAAAGCTCAGCAGTGATCACTGGTCTCTTCCACACAGTGTCACCTGGGTTGGCTTGAAGGCTGGGACCTGGAACCATCTGAAGCTGGGGAGTTAATGCTGATGGTCAGCTCCTCTCCACGTGAGCTTTCTATAGTTATATGGCTCAGGGCTCCCAAGGGACATGTCCCCAGAGAAAAAGAGCCAAACAGAAGCACTGTCTCCTTTTATGATGTGATCCAGCCAGCTGGCACAGTTACAAAGTTCCACCCAGGTTCAAGGGGAAGGAACACAGTTTACATCTTTCAATCAAGGAATGTCAAGGTCACATTGCAAGAAGCATAAGTAGGAACAGATTATGTTGATATGGGCATCTTTGGAAAATGTAATCTTCCAAAGTTATCATTTGTATTACCTTACTATATTTTGTGTTTTACACAATACATATTTACATTTTATACATAACTAAGTATGTATATATATTTATGACATTATCCGAATGTTTCATACATTAGGTTACATCATCAAAGTTGTTTGAAAACCTCTTGTTTAGGGGATTGAAGGAAACTAAAGCACAATGTATATTTGTACAACACGGCAGACACTCACCATATTTTAGCTTCTTTGTCCTTCCTCATTGGCCTTAAGACTAACAGAGGGGTCAGTACCCTGTTAAATGTGTTTCACTAGGGCCTCTCACCTTAATTAATCTCCCTTTCCCTATATTCTGGTTGTATATTGTGCCTTTGGTACCACATTTCTCACATTTCATTTTTTTTTTTTTT
>NW_007728197.1:99120-106322 GCF_000696425.1 Galeopterus variegatus | reverse complement strand
GAGCGCCGCCGCGCTCCCAAGCGGCACACTGTAGCAGTGCGCCACCGGGCCGGCCCATCTCACATTTCATTTTGCATTCAAGTTACATACATAGATGTCATGTAAGACCATGTCTAATTCAGCTCTGTATACGCAGCAGGTACTAGGGTGCTTTGCACATAGTGTTTGCCCCTCCCAAAATACTGAGTAGAATGGACTTGCTAAAGTTGTTGGGCCTTTACTTTAGGGGGGAAGTTGTGGTGGGAGAGCTGATTGACTTAGGAGGAAGGGAAGAAAGAGGGGAGCGTGCTCTGGCAGTCTGTTCCTCAGACCAACAGCTCTCCCTAGCATGTTCGATACCTCTTCCAGCCAACTCTGAGGGCCATGGTAGGAAGGAGGCAGAGGAAGATGACTCTGTCCTTAATCCGAAAGATGGTAAATATCCACTGCCCACCCTCACCACAGGTGCTGCTGTCCCTGATCCCATGGCTCATGGTGAAGTGGAAATAGCTCTAGATTGACAGCCGTGGCATGTGTTATTGACTGGGTGTAACCTTTGGTCAGTTAACTCTTGGTTTCCTCACCTGTAAAGAGGTGGTAATGTAATCTCAAATTTTTAGGTGGCCTGAAGCTCGAAAGAGTCATAATTCTCAAAAACCCTGAGATATGGTTCTGGATTGGTGGTCCTGGTGAAGCAACGTTGGTGGTTCCAATTCATGGTCTAGATATGGCACTGTCTTACATACGGGCCTATGGTTTAAAGAAAACCATTGAAAATATACATTATTTTTCTTACATCCCCAGTACTTAACATAGTACCTGACTCAAGATAAGTGCTCAGGGTATTTCTTGAGTGTGATGTGATGAAGAATATAGCTGGTCTTTGCTCCTGGTTCCTGACAGAGTTTCAAAAACCCTTGGAATTTCCTCAGTGATAGGAGTGTCTTTTGTTTTCACAAGAGCCCCTTTTGATCATACCTGAGTTTATGCTAATGAGGTGACTCTTGGTGGGACCTTAGGTAGTTTCAAGGGAAGGACTGACCACATCAGGAACACCAAGCATGTGCCTGGAAGGTTGGAACTTTCAGCCCCACTTCCTGACCTCCAAGGAGGGGAGGAGGACTGCAGATTGAGTTCAATCATGTAGCCTACGAATCAATCAATCATACCTATGTAATGAAACCCGGGATAAAAAATCTGAACACCAAAGTTCGGGGGAGCTTCCTGGTTGGTGAAAAGATTGATGTTCTGGGAGGGTGAGGTACCCAGAGAGGGCAAAGAAGCTCTGAACCTTTCTCCCCAGACCTTGTTTTATGTGTCTCTTCAGATGGCTGTTCCTGAGCTGTAGCCTTTATTTATTTTATTTATTTATTTATTTTTTTGAGACCGGCCGCACCGCGCTCAGCCAGTGAGCTGGTGACCGGCCATCCCCATATAGGATCCGAACCCACAGAGGGAGCGCTGCTGCGCTCCCAGTGCTGCACTCTCCCAAGTGCGCCATGGGCTCGGCCCGAGCTGTAGCCTTTATAGTAAAACTGTAGGTATAAGTATAGTGCTTCAGTGAATTCTGTGAGTCATTTTAGTGAATGATCAAAACTGAACAGGGTCATGGGAACCCCCAAATTTGTAGCCAAGATGAACAGAAGCATAGGTATCCTGGGGACATTACTTGTGGCTGGAGTCTGAAGTAAGAGCCGTCTTACTGGGGACCTTGTGGGATCTGATGCTAACTGCAGGTAGTTAGTGTCAGAATCAAAGGATTTCGCCCTTAATTTGTGGGGTCTGCTCTAACTGTGGATAGTTAGTGTCAGAATTGAATTAAATTGTAAGACACCCAGTTGGTGTTGGAGAATTGTTGGAACATACTGTTTGTACAGGTCATAATAAATAACGTTAATGAGTGCCTACTCCATGCACTGTTCTGGGTGCTTTACATATATTAACTGAACTAATCCTCACAACAAAGCTACAGAGTAGGTGCCATTATCATCCCCATTTTCCATGTAGGAAACAGAGGCATAGAGGGGTAATTTCAGTGTCACACAGCTGGCAAAATTGGAATTCAAACACAAGCAATTGGACTTCAGGGCCCATATTCTAAATTTCCACCTTACGCAGTTCCACTACTCAGCCTTGTCTTCTTTCCTCAGGCAGCTGAAGCAAAACTGAGGGTCATGCTTGGAGATGGGCATATCTGATGGCAAATACTCAGAAATATGGAAAAGATTTCTTCCGAGGCACTTCAGAAAAGAGGCTGTGATGTACTAGTTTCCTGACATGGGAATTGTAATGATGCCACATGCCTCATCTCAATCAGATATTAAGTGTGAAATTCCTCAGACCCGATTAATCAAAGCTATCGTCAGAATCCATATTCATTAAAGAGCCAAGTGCATGAACGAAAGTTAATCACAAAGAAGGACATTGATGCTGCTCCCAAGTTGGCTCTGCCCAAAAGGAGAGATAGCACTAATGGAGACAAACCTTCCTTCCTGTCTTGGGAAGAGGGCGGGTGGGAGAAAGTCCCCCTTATCTGAGTGGATTTGAAGCACTCCACAGCTGCCCCTGTGCCCTCCTCTTATCTCTTCATATGTAAAGTATTTTCTATTTGGAGGACAGGGCAAGACTAGATTAATAGCAGGGCTGGTGACCCCTATCTGTAAAGGGCCTTGGCCTCTCATAAAAATACTTAATAGAGTTCTTTCCCTTTAATTGCATGCCACAGTCTTTGGGGGCCCATCCATCTCCATGAATGCTCCAGGCACTAGCCACCCTTTGTAATGTGGTTCTGCCTGAGTGTGGAATCGGCTGATGAGGCCAGGGGTCCCCAGGCAGTACACCATCTGGCCAAGGTCATGGGTGGCAGATTACCAATTAGGAAGCATGGCAGGGAGGATGTTGTGTGGCTGGGGGCCAGGAATAGATGGTGGATCAGCCATGAGTAAGGGAACCAGTGTAGGTGTTACAACAGATTAATAACACAAATCTTTGCTCTGGGGGATCCTGCATGAAATCTTACGTTTGGCCATTAGGAGCTTTTAGAGGTGGAAAATAAAGCACTTACAGCGGTGTTTCTCAAACTTTAATGTGAATAACCTAGGGATCATGTTAAAATGCAGTTTTAGATTTAGTGGGTCTGAAGTGGGCCTAAGATTTTGCATTTATAATAACCCAGGATGTGCCAGTGCTGCTGGGCCATGGACCACATTTTGACGCAAGTTCAAAGAACACATTCCACCTGGTTCTCTTTTTCCCCTCTAGAAGGCCTCGCCTGCAATAATCTACAACCTTGAAATCTGGTTTCTATAGATCCTGCCCTCTACTCCAATTCCTTAGATTAAATGAGGTCCCTCTTGTGTGCTAATGATAAATGAGAAAGGCAAAATACCTACAATTTCTTTTTTCTTTTTCTTTTAACTTACTTTTTAGTTGTGCAAGTAATACCTGAATGTGTCTGGAGTATTTTAGCCCAAACATCATATTATTTAATCTGTAAACTCTTCCTTATCTATATCTAACATAAGGACTCGCTCTTTAAAACACACACACACACACACACACACACAAAATGCCATTACTATTCTCAATAAAGTTAATAATAATTCCTTTATATTGCCTAATATCTAGTCCATGTTCAATTTCAGATAATTGTCCCCAAAATGTCTTTTTATAGTTGATCTGTTTGAGTTAAGATCTAAACCACATCTACACATTGCATTTGGTTGATTTGACTCTTAAATCTTTTTTAATTTCTAACAGTTCCTCTTATTATTTTTTTACTATTTCATTAAATTTATTTGTTGGAGAAACTATGTTACTTGTCCTATAGAATTTCCCTCATTCTAAATTTGTCTGATTGCATCCTCATGGTGTCATTTAACATGCTCCTTTGTCCTTGTATTTTCTGCACATGGGTAGTTAAATCTAGGACATAATTATATTCAGACCTACTTTTTTTTCTTCCAAATCAGTATTTTTATTTTATTTTTTGCAGTAATACTCTGTAACTGATGCTATGTGCTTTCTACCCCACCACATTGGGAGGAACATAACAACTGGTTGTTTCACTTTTAGAAGTGTTAGGATTGATCACTGGGTTTGGATGATGTTAACCTGTACCATCTATTGTAAGGTCTTCTGTCAACCTTTCACTTAGCAGCTTTAGATGTCATTGATAACCCTTGTTTGCCCTCTTGAAAGTATCCCTGTAGCACCCTGTGCTTCTCTGTTACAATACTTTCTCAATTTTCTCTGCTTGATGGTGAATTCCCTCAAGGCAGGATTGTGTCTCTCTGTCTTCAGCACCTAACCCAGTACCTGGCATACAGTTGGTATTAAATAGTTATTGAATGAATGAATCTTTCTCCTAACGTCTCCTAGATTCATGGGTGCCTGCCATAGATTAGTTTTTAGATTACATTTTGTCTAGAGGTGTTGGGGACTTTGAAAGTCTGGTGCTATCAAAGGCATTCCTTCTAGGAATTCTGCCCCTATTGGGTTTAGTGTGGGCCTCAGAGACAAGGTATTTCAGCTATAACTGGAGTTTCCAAGCTCCATGGTGCCACAGAGGAGATGAGGAGAGAATAGGCAGAAATACTTTTGTAGAGCATTTCCCAGTCTTTGAATAAAGGAATCTCATCTCAGAGTCAGACACATGGTCACAGGCAGAAGCTCACTGAGGGCACAGATAAGTGCCTGTGTTGGGAGCAAAGCAAGGAGATACTTCAGGCAGCAATGTTTTGAATGACTGCTGGCTGATTTTAACCCTAACATCCTGTTTTCAGAATGTAGGGGCCACTGGTGCTTGTGCTGAACTTTTTTCTCCCTCTTCCAGGAAGTCTTCAAATTTAGTCTTCAAATTTAACTAGGGCCTGGAAGGGCCCTCGCATGGAACTGTTCCACTAGTGGGAGGGCAGATGACCTTTGAACTTCTTCAGTGCCTTAGTGACAGGGAAGAAAGGGGAGTGGGAAGCTGCTGGAATAACCTAGCTAAGGGGCAAAATCTTAGCTTTTGAAGACTGCAGAGTTAATGACAGTATGTCCAGTAGGGGGAGCCCTTACCAATGAAGATGTTGTGGAATGTTGGAATGAAGGGGAAATGCTAGAGGAGGTGTTGGCTGAGGTCCTGAACACACCCTTAAAAGCAATACATGAGATTAAAAAGGAACTGCTAACTTTCCAGGTTCCAACTGCTAGCAACCTCATTGTCTTTTCTATTACTCCCTCTGCCAACGTGAGCAATACCCAATACACCAATACCCAAGCCTATTTCATAAAAAAGTGGTTCTGAACTGGGGATGATTTTGCCTGGAGACATTTTTGATAATCAGGACTGAAGAGTTGCTACATGCATATAGTCCAGGGATGCTGCGGAACATTCTGCAATGCACAGGACAGACCCCCACAACCAAGAATTATCGAGTCCAAAATGTCAATAGTGCTCAGGTTAAGACACCCTGCTTGAAACAATCTTTGTCCACTCACCAATTATAGTCATACCGCGTTGTAAAAACTCTCAAACTCTCAGGTTCCCATCATTCTTATGTCTTTCATCTGAATCCCTAAAATCTCATTCTCAAGTTTCTTAGACTCTTTCAAGTTATCCTAGAAACAGTTCTGTTATATCCTTCAAAATCAGAGGTCCCAAATGCACTTCTCTCTTACTAGACAAGGCTCCACACTATCCCCACCAGAATTTTTTAAACTCTGCTTTTCATACCTCATATTGTGTTAGGTAACAGAGTACAGAAATATACAGACCAACAAATTAAAACATCTACGGTTAAAAATATTTATTCTCTATGAATACTCCTACAGTCTCTATTTCAAAATTTAAAAAGGTTTCCCCAAGGTCCTGTTAACTAACCAGAGCACTTTTGAGGGCCATTTGCATTCAAAATTAAGAGAGCTGTATTTGACAGAAAAGGCTAGGGGGGTTGAAACTTTGCTGAATTTGAATATGAAAAGCTGTAGCGTCTCTGCCATTGTTGAGTTCCCTTCAATATTTTGATGAAGGTGGTAGAAAACCCAAGTGATAGAGCTACTGAGATACTTTTTCCCTGTTAAATAAAGGGTTGTCTCCAGGATCCCTTCCAGCTTTACACTCAGAGTCAAGACCCACGCTTAGAAACAAGGGGCTAGATTGAAAGGTTTTGGGGAAGAACTAATCGGAAGAGCTGCAAGCTAAGCAGGCAGGACAAGTTGGGTTGTAAACAGAAAGACGTTGAAGTAGATTTGTCGCTTCCCCTCCTGCCTTTTTCTGGGAGAACTGTGAGCTCCTTAAATCATCATGATCATCATCACCATCACCATGGGCAAGTGTTAATGCTTTACCTACTAATCCCCAATCTCCCCAATAAATTTTGAATCACTATAGGAAAGCAATAATTTCCTCAAGTTTAGGCAGAAGAGAGACAGGTTCATGGATATCTATCTGGGGAGTGGGTCCGGGATGGGAGTAAAATAAACAGGAGAGAACTTATGAAATAGCAAAAATTGATTTTGGGTCTTTGAGTGCCCAAGGAGACACACCAGCCATCACCCACTGAAGGCTGACCAGCTCAGCCTCACCACCTGACAAGGCCATAATAGCAAAGACCACATGCTGGGTCCCCTACTTTTCATATTTCTATCCTGTCAGCTCTTAGACCTATATACGGTCTAAATATGCCACTGTCTCAGTCTGAAGATATAAATATAATTCTACGGTTACTGATCAGCCAAAGTTTCTACTATTGGCCCAACCTGCACCCACCTTCCTCACCTCTTCAAGCCTTTCCCGCCCCTGTATTTTGGACAGTCACTAAAGAGGTGCCCTGCATGTGCTCAAAAACCATTTGCCCACTTTGATCACTACATGGCATCTGTCATCTTTTTCTTTTTGTGCTGCCCCTCTAATTGATGTCTGCTAGTCATGAAGCCTCTAGAAGGAGTGGCAGTATTGCTACTTTAGTTGGCGTCCTCCTCCCCACCCCAGGAAGCAACGATCCATTCCACATGCGGCACCACCAACCCTTAAAGTGCCAGAGTTCAATGTGGTACCACCAGCCCTTAAAATGCACTGGGTTTCATGGCAAAGTGAGAAAGTATCTTTTCCTCACCTCTGCATGGATCTTTGCTGCTGGCCCTCAAAGCTTTGCCCAGAGTTGAAGAAAGACCTTCAGGAAAGCAGTGCCTTCTTCTGATGCACCTAATTGACAAGGAACACACACACACACACACAC
>NW_007728197.1:97193-98400 GCF_000696425.1 Galeopterus variegatus | reverse complement strand
ACACACACACACACACACACTGTTCAAACATTTTGTGAAAAGATTTGTATTATCTTTTAATTCTATTTTTCCATGAACTACTTGAAGTGCTTGTGTGTATATTTTTATCTCCACCTCTTACAAGATAAAACTCCTTACAACTTTGAAATCATAGTTTTAAAAGCTATGTAACCTTCCTGTGAAGTCCTCCAAACTGTTAGGGCAAAGTTTCAGTCAGAGCTCAGATTCAAGTTTCTTTGGGCTTCTCCTTACTCCAGCACATGACCTGAAAATCACTTCTTCCTAAGGAGATGGTAATTGAAGAGGAGATGGTAGCAGAAGGCATATTTCCCTTTTCTATGTCTTTCCCTAGAAATTGCTTCCTTTTCCTGTTCAGGGTCTTACTCAAACGTGGAATGTCAGACCTTGAAAGAACCTTGGCAGCCTGCAGTGGACGCGGCAAATTGCCTGACTCAACCTCCATCCTCACCTCCTAGTATGCTTCCTGTACTGCAGATGCTAGAAAGCTCAGCATTTCATTCCCCAAGCTTTCCCTGCATGCAATTTAGGTTCTGCCACTTACAACCATGAGCAAGACTTGAAAAGTGGAAGTGAGATAGAGGCCATCTTTTGTTCCATTGGCTGCTATTACTGGTGAGCAAGATTGAGGATACAAGATGTGTTCTGCAGCAGCTTCAGTCTCTAGAGCTTTCTAGAATCAAGAGACGGTTGTGGTGGAGGCAGCAGAGGGTGCAGATCCTTGTGGCAGTGCGTACTTGAGCTCAGCAGTTCCAGTGATGGCTTTCTGGAAGCCCAGCATAGAATCCACTCCTTCAACCCTTCCAATAACTTCATACTACCTCATTTCCAGTATTAAATTTCTTTCTGCTTAAAATAACCAATTTTGTTTTCTATATTGAACTCTGCCTCATACCAGGTGATAAACAATGAATAAGCTCCTATCTTGCTTACCACAGATCTAGGTGCAGAACAGAGGGCCCCAGTGGTAGCAGAGTGGGAGATACTGACGAGGCAGCTAAGCCGGGATGCAGCAGGGCCAGGCGAGGGGAATGTGCTGTTAGGCTTGGTTGTGGGGAGACCTTGGAGAGGCTTTACAAATATGAACAAGGATGTGTTCTTAAGAGCCAGCAGTTTAACTGAAATATTGTAAAAAGTCCCTAGTGCGTAGGCTTGGAGTTGAAAACAAGAATGGGTTTGGACTGCATGG
>NW_007728197.1:92468-96342 GCF_000696425.1 Galeopterus variegatus | reverse complement strand
GCCTTGGACTCTGGATAAGCTGGGAGGTATCCGGGAATGTTCATTCCCACCCCCTGCTCTGGGCAGTACACAGACCACTCCACTCATGCTGTCTGTGCAGGACCTACTCCAAGGTGAAATGCCAGGTTCCAGCCATGTGCTTCCGCCACTGTCCCTTTTTCTGTCACTCAGGGTGGGGTATATGTTAGAAGACCCCAAGACCACCCTCAGGCTTGATCACTCACTAGAGGGCCTCACAGGACTCGGAAAAGCTGTTGTACTCAGGGTTAGAGGTTATTACAGCAAGAAGATACAGACTAAAATCAGCAAAGGAAAAGACATGTGACAAAGTCCAGGAGAAGCCAGGTGCATGATTCCAGATGTCCCCTCCCGGTGGAGTTGCACAGGTCGTGTTTAAGTCTCTCAGCAGCAGTGTGGGATAACACAGACAAAGTGTTGCCAACCATGGAAGCTCACTCAAGCCTTGGTGTCCAGGGTTTTGATTGGCGGTCTGTCATGTAGGCATGCTGTGTTTGTGTGACTGACTGCAGCTCCTCAGACTCCAGCTCCCCAGAGAAAAGCAGGTATTCACTACAAATCACATTATTATAAACTATCTCATCAAACTAGTAACATGTAGCCTAAGGCCCCAGGCACACACAAAGCCTCTTATCAGGCAGAATATTCCAGGGGCTCTGAGTTCATATCCCAGGAGCTGGCCAAGGGCCACTCCTGAAGTCAGGTCTTTCTTGGGAGTGTACAGAGTTTGAGCAACCCAGACCTCCTGAGCCAACCTTCCCTGGGAGGAGAGGAAGATTGGACAGTGGGAGGGGGCACCCTTCTTGGTCAGTGGCCTCAGGACTGAAGCCTTGCTCCCTAGAGACTCCGGATCCCACAATAGCAGTGTCTTGGTAACTACAGGCATTCAGTCAGACCATCTGTACTGGGTGTAAGAATTGATAGGTGTCCAAACTACCCGTGGAGAGCTGCTGAGAGTGGAAAACCCGCTGGGGGATGCAGCTGAGGACATGAGTCATCCTCAGCGGGGCCTCGGCCCTTTGTCTCCATCCAGCATCACTCACTACGAGCTGCTCATTTTACACTTAAGCATTTCTCAGATCTGCTTCTCCTCTGCTTCTCTGCCACCATTCTCCAGTCCAGGTCAAAGTCCTTCCTCACCTGGACCATGGCAACAGCCTCCTCCCCAGCCGCCTCCCCACTGTAGCCAGCATGAGCTTTACTAAATGTCTTCCCTTCAGAGGCTCCCATGACCTGCAGGATGAAATCCAAGCTCCATGACTGAATGGAGCATTCTCTTGCCCCTGCTCCTGCTTCCCGCCTCCCCTGGCTCTCATCTTTGCCTTTGGCAACCCAAGTTGCTTGTAGTCCTCAGTACGGAGCTTGTTGTCTCTGTCAGGCCTGTGCCTTTGCAGCAGCCCTGTGTCTGGAACTCTGCTCTCTTCTAACCTCTCCACCTTAGCCTAGCCACCCCCTGCTCCTTGTGACCCAAGCGCAGGTATCACCTGAGAAAGTCTTCTCCAAGTCCTCTTCACCCCCATGAGCCAGGTTAGCTGTCCTCCTCTATGCATTGTAATTATCTGTTCACTTGTCTACCTTCACTTCTAGAATATTCTTCATGAGGATAGAGATGCTGTTTTATTAATTTTGTTATTCCCAAATACCTAGCACAGTACCTGCCACATAATAGGTGTTCAGTAATTGCTTAATGAATTAATAAATAAATAAGTTTTGAAAATGCATGAATAGATGTGAGGATCTATCCAACTACAGTCAGACTTGTCTTGCGTGCTTTCTGAGAAGTCTGTATTCCTTTTAGGCAGTTTCTTGCACCAGTCAGAAGCATAGACTCTGGGTGTGTATCTCAGTTCTGCCACTTAGTAGCTATGAGAGCTTAGGCCAGTTACCTAATCTCTCTGAATCTTTGTTTTCCTAGGTAAAGCAGGGACCATAATCATAGGGCTATAGTTAACATTAAATGAAATGCCCATGAGAAGTGCCTAGCACAGTGCCTGCCGTATAATTCATGCTTCATATAGGCGAGTGCTTTTATTGCTGCTAATTAATTTGCTTCTATATCTTATCTGGTCTCCTACCTGGACCAACTGGAAAAACCTCTGCTGCTATAACTCTCCTGAATCTCCAAGTCTCATATTCAGCTAATGGCAGAATGCCCCAATTCTCCTGAGATTGGGATTTCGGTAAAGGATAGGGGAGCTAAGTCTCCAAGACTGAGGTCTGCTGGCATCAGAGAGCCTTTTCTTCTAGATCTCCTGATCACTCGCCCCCTCTGACTCCGGGAGCTAACTGGTCACCAGGCCCTCTGAGTCTACCACCTCGGAATTCTAACTCCGGTTCTCATTGCCATCGCTAGCAGACTCTAGGGTTTGGGGTAAGGGCCTAAGTCACTGAAATCGTGGCCTCTCCTACTGTCTCACCTAACCATTCTGTCTCTGGTCCATCCTCAAACTACTGTCTGAGTTCACCTTCCTCATGGGGTCATTACACAATGCTAAGTAACTGAATGCCTGTGAAGTGTTTAGCAGGATGCCTGGATCAGAGTGAGTACTCAATAAATGATCGCTATTGTCAGATCTGATGTCATGCCTCTGCTTGGTAGCTTTCACTGGTCTGCTACTGTTCACAGAATGAAATCCAGATTCCTGAGCACAGTATTCAAGGCCTTCGATGATCAGAACTCCACCGATCCTGAACTTTTCCACCTCTGTCCTTTTCTGACATCCTTCTTCTCACTTGGAATCCCTTTTCCTCACATTGCCTGTTGAAACCTGCCCACTGAGGCCCAGTGCAAATACAATTTCCATGAAGCATTTCCTGACTCAGTTGTAATTAATCACCTTTTTTCTTGGGCTCCCATAGGGTTTAATTTATATTTTCATTCTACCCCTTTTTTCCTATGTTTGTATTAGTTAATTCTGTTATCGGACTTCTTAGCTCCCTGCAATTAGAGAATAAACCCACAGTGCAAACAAAAGTTGGCTGAATTGTTGAATACAGAGCTGTTGGCAATCAGCAATAGAAAATATGTGGGTGGGGCAGACCAAGCTGCCAAACACAGCTGCAAGAAAGGCTGTTGGAGTCGAATTAGAGAAAGTGCGTGAGGGCAATATGCCAAAAAGAAGCTTATTGGAGTCAGGGGGACCAAGCTCAAACTTCTAAGGGCCGGAGACGTCTGGTATTCAGTAGTGGTGGGAAGACGTCTACTCTTCAGAGAGAACATGGACTTCACTGGAGTGGAGACTGATGTGAGATTAACTGCTCTGCGGGCTGTGTTGCCTCAGCGACACGAAAAAATGGAGGTAGCTGACACCTATGCTTCCCTCCTCACACCGATGGTTAATAGAGCTGAGCACAGGCTCCAAGTCTGCATTGCCAGGAGAACAAGAGGATTAGAGAGAAGGAGGCCACTGACTGCACACCCAGAAACCTAGCGTGCCAGGGAACGAGAGTCTTTCTGCAGGTGGCTCTGAGGGTAATCCGGTCCTTTGGCCTGTGAAAGGCAAGGAAGGGTAGGCCTTGGGGCAAAGGCAAACACGTCCCCCAACTCATATTCTGTCACAATCCCTTTTCAGACACAAAACTCCCCAGCTTTTCCTTCCCTTCTGCTGGCTTTTTTCCTCCCTTTTTCTTGTTAATGTTTTTCTCCTCTTCTTTTTCCTCCTGTCCCATAGCTGGGTCACCGTAGGTAATCTTGTCCTCAGTAACTGTTTCGATGCCCCAACCATCAGCTTTCTTACTTTTTTGAAATTTTAAAAAATCTTTTTATTGAAACATAATTGATTGTACATGTATGTGTGTCAGGCCTCCCTGAGCCAGAGGCCGACAAAACCGAGCGGGAAGAGACTCCGGTCCAGCC
>NW_007728197.1:74830-91562 GCF_000696425.1 Galeopterus variegatus | reverse complement strand
CGCATGAAATGGCGCCCGTGCGCGTCAGGGCGCATGCGCGCAAAGTTATGCCCAACATATGTGGGGTACCTTGTTGAATATCAATACCTATGTGCAATACGTGATGTTCAAATCAGGATAAACAGTATACTCCACATTACACAATGTAATCATTTTTTTGTGTCCCTTTACCAATTTCTGGCTAACCCCACCTCCCAATCCCCTTTTCCCACCTCTGCTAGCATCATTTTGTTCTTTCCTTTTGAAAGTTCAACATACTATTTTTATTGTTGTTTTCTCTTCTTTTTTCATGTTTGTTTGTTTGTTTTTTAGCTCCCACTTATGAGTGAGGACATGCAGTATTTCTCTTTCTGTGCCTGGCTTATTTCACTTAAAGTAATTTTCTCTAAATTCATCCACATTGCTGAGAATGGCAGTATCTCATTCTTTTTTATGGCAGACCAGTATTCCATTGAGTATATATACCATGATTTCCTTACCTGATCATCTGTCGATGGACACATATAGGTTGGTTCCAACTCTTGGCTACTGTAAATAGAGCTGCAATGAACATGGGAGCCCAGGTATCCCTTTAACATGATGATTTCCATTCCTTTGGGTATCTACCCAGCAGTGGGATCACTGGATCATATGGCAGTTCTATCCGTAGTTGTTTGAGGAACATCCATACTGTTTTCCACAGTGGCTGCACTAATTTATAGTCCCACCAACAGTGCAAGAGTGTTTCCATTTCTCTGCATTCTCCAGCATTTCTTACTCTCTGTCTTTTTGATACTGTGCAGTCTAACTGGGGTGAGATGATATCTCAATGTGATTTTGATTTGCATTTCCCTGACGCTTACTGATGTTGAGCATTTTTTTCATATGTCTGTTGGCCATTTATTCATCTTCCCTTGAGAAATGACTATTCAGCTCCTTTGCCCATTTTTTAATCAGGTTACTTGCTTTTTTTTCACTAAATTGTTTGAGTTCTTTGTATATTCTTGATATTAACCCCTTGTTGGATGCATAGTTTGCAAATATTTTCTCCCATTCTTTAGGTTGTCTTTTCATTCTGTTAATTGTTTCTTTTGCTGTGCAGAAACTTGTTAGTTTGATATAATCCCATTTGTATATTTTTTCTTTTGTTGCCTGTGCTTTTGGGGTCTTATTCATAAAATCATTGCCCAGTCCTACTTCCTGAAGTGATTCCCCTGTGTTTTCTTAAAGGAGTTTTATAGTTTCAGGACTTATACCTAAGCCTTTAATCCATGTTGAGGTGGTTTTGGTATTTAGCAAGAGGTACAGATCTAGTGTCATTCTTCTGCATATGGATGTCCAGTTTTCCCAGCACCATTTATTGAAGAGGCAGTCCTTTCCCCACTGAATGTTCTTGATGCCTTTCTTAAAGATCAGTTGGCTGTAAGTTTGGGGGTAGATTTCTGGGTTCTCTCTTCTATTCCATTGGTCCAAGTGTCTGTTTGTATGTCAGTAGCATGCTGCTTTGGTTATTATAGCTTTGTAGTATAATTTGAAGTCAGGTAGTATAAGGCCTCTGGCTTTATTTACTTATTTATTTTTGCTCAGGATTGCTTTGGCTACTTTTGGTCTTTTGTTGTTCCATATAAATGTTAGGATGGTTTTTCCTATTTCTGTGAAGAATGTCATTGGTATTTTGATGGGGATTGCCTTGAATCTATAGATCACTTTAAGTAGTATGGACATTTTCAAAATGATACCTTTTCTAATCTGAGAATATGGGAAATGTCTTTCCTTTTTTTTTCTTTTTTTTTTTTTGCCCTCTTTAATTTCTTCCAGCAGTGATTTGTAGTTCTTGTTGTAGAGATCTTTGACCTCCTTGGTTAAATTGATTCCTAAGTATTTTATTGTTTTGGTGACTATTGTAAATAGGCTTGTTTTCTTGATTTCTTTTTCTGCTAGTTCATTGTTGGAATATCAAAATGCTACTGAATTTTTTGTGTGTGTTGATTCTGTATCCTGTGACTTTACTGAAATCATTTATCAGCTCTAAGTGTTTTTTGGTAGAGTCTTTAGGTTTTTCTATATATAGGATTATGTCATCTGCATACAAGGACAATTTGATTTTATCTTTTTCAATCTGGATGCCCTTTATTTCTTTCTCTTGACTTATTGCTTTGGCTAGTACTTCCAATACTATGTCAAATAGGAGAGGTGAAAGTAGGCAGCCTTGTCTTGCTCCTGTTCTTAAGGGAGCTTTCAGCTTTTCCCCATTCAGAATGGTATTGGTGGTGTTTGTCTTATAGGGCTTTTATTGTGTTGAGATATTTTCCTTTTATACCTAATTTGCTGAGAGTCTTTACCGTAGAGAGATGTTGAATTTTGTCAAATGCTTTTTCTGCATCTATTAAGATAACCATGATTTTTGTCCTTGATTTTCTTGATGTGGTATATCACATTTATTGACTTGCATATGTTGAACCATCCTTGTATCCCTGGGATGAATCCTATTTGATCATGGTGTATAATTTTTTTTGATGTTTTGCTGTATTCTGTTTGATAATATTTTGTTGAGGATTTTTGCATCTATGTTCATCAAAGATATTGGCCTATAGTTTTCTTTTTTGGTTGTATCTTTGCCTGCTTTGGGTATCAGGGTGACCCTGGTCTCATAGAATGAGTTCGGGAAAATGGCCTGTTTCAATTTTTTGGTGTAGTTTGAAGAGAATTGGTATTAATTGCTTTTAAAGGTTTGGTAAAATTCAGCAGTAAGGCCATCCGGTCCTGGGCTTTTCTTTGTTGGGAGACTGTTGATTACTGCTTCAATCTCATTAGTGTTATTGGCCTGTTCAGGTTTTCTATTTCTTCTTGGCTCACTTTTGGTAGTTTGTATGTCCAGAAATTTATTCATTTCCTCCAGGTTTTCAGATTTGTTGGCATATAGTTGTTTATAATAGTCTCTAATAATTCTTTGTATTTCTATGGTATAAGTTGTAATGTCTCCTCTTTGATTTCTGATTTTTATTATCTGGGTCCTTTCCCTTTTATTATTTGTCTTCAGTGTTATTTGTTTTTTTGAGGTGGTATGGTATACTTCCTTTCTCTTTCTCATTTGCATATCTGCTCTACCAGTGATGTTTGTTCTTTCTCATGTATTCATAGTGGTGATTATCATTTTTGTGGTTCCAGGTGCAGGATTCCTTTAAGGATTTCTTGTTGGGGCCAGCCCGTGGCTCACTCAAGAGAGTGTGGTGCTGAAAACACCAAGGCCATGGCTTCGGATCCCATATAGGGATGGCTGGTTAGCTCACTGGCTGAGCGTGGTGCTGACAACACCAAGTCAAGGGTTAAGATCCCCTTACTGGACATTTTCAAAATGATACCTTTTCTAATCTGAGAATATGGGAAATGTCTTTCCTTTTTTTTTCTTTTTTTTTTTTTGCCCTCTTTAATTTCTTCCAGCAGTGATTTGTAGTTCTTGTTGTAGAGATCTTTGACCTCCTTGGTTAAAATTTCTTGTAGAACAGGCTGTGTGGTGGCAAACTTCTGCAGCTTTTGTTTGTCTGGAAAATATACTATTGGCCCTTCATTTCTGAAGGACAGCCTTTCTGGGTGTAGTATTCTTGGTTGGCAGTTTTTTTTCTTTTAGTGCTTTGAATATATCATCCCATTCTCTTCTGGCCTGTAGGGCTTCTGCTGAGAAGTCTGCTGTTAGTCTGATAGGGACTCCCTTATAGGTGACTTTGTGCTTTTCTCTTGCAGTTTTTAGGATTCTCTTTGTCTTTGACTTTGGACAGTTTGACTACAATGTATCTCAGAGAGGACCTTTTTGGATTGAATCTGTTTGGGGATCTTTGAGTCTCTTAGATTTGGAAGTCTGTAAATCTACTAACACATGGGAAGTTTTCTGCTAATATTTCATTGAATATATTTTCGATGCCTTTTCCTTTCTCCTCCCCTTCCAGAACATGCATGATTTGGATGTCTGTGTACCTAAGATTGTCTGCTAACTCTCTTAGATTTTCTTTAAGATTTTTTTTTTCTATTTTTGTCTGCTTTGGTTATTTTGAAAAGACTATCTTTGAGATCAGAAACTTTTTCTTCTGCTTGATCTAGCCTGCTGCTATTCTCTCAATTGTAAAATTGTAGTGTTCATTTCGTTTAATGAATCTTTTAGTTCCTGAAGTTCTGCTACATTTTTTTTCATGGTATTTATATCTTTGTAAATTTCCTCCTTCGTGTCCTGGATTATTTTTGTCATTTTGTTATGTTGTCTAAGTCTGCTTGTATCTCACTGAGTTTCTTTAAGATTATTACTTAGAATCCCCTTTCAGACATTTCAAGGGCTTCCTGTTGTTTGAGGTCTGGTATTTGAGAATTATAGTCTTCCTTTGGTGGTGTCATATTTTCTTGTTTTTCATATTTCTAGTATCCCTGTTGTATAAGTCTGTTTTGTGTTGCTGTAACTGAATACTTGAGATAGGGTAATTTATAAAGAACAGAGGTTTATTTGGCTTATGATTCTGGGACAGCTGCATCTGGTGTGGGGCTCAGGCTGCTTCTACTTATGGTGGAAAGTGGCAGGCAGCCAGCGGGTACAAGCAGATCATATGGCAAGAGGAAGCAAGAGAGAGGAGGAGAGGAGGTGCCAGGGTCTTATAAACAACCAACTCTTGCAGGAACTAATAGAGTGAGAACAAATAGAGTGAGAACTCACTCACTACGCACCCCCCAGGGAGAGTATTAATCCATTCATGAAGGATCCACCCCCATAACTCATACAGCTCCCAGTGCTGCCACATTGGGGATCAGATTTCCACATAAGTTATGTGAGGACAATACGTCCAAACTTCATCACCTGTGTTGATGCCTAGTCATCTGATGGAGAGGTTGCTTCTTCAATTACTCTGCAGTGGTTTTTGAGGAGAGAGACTCCCTCCTATAGATTTGTTATATATCATCCATTAGGTGGGATGTTTTAGTTTTGGTTCTGGGTAGACTCAGTAGTTTCCATACTTCCAGGTAGACTCAGTTGTTCCAAGTAGACTCAGTAATTCTGAGTAGACTCAGTAGTTCCAGGGGGCTCCGACAGCTACAATCTGTGGCTGGGCCCACACGGGCAGGTGGGGCCATGTGGATGGCCAAGCAGATGGGACTGTATGGGCAGCTAGACTGCTGGTCTTATGTGGGCAAGTAGGGCTGCATGTGTGGCTGGGGCCTCATGGGCAGGTAGATGGCTGGGCCCACTTGGGCAGCCAGCACTGCACAGTGGAGTGCACTGTGCATGATGAACTCCTGTGTGGGGAGAAAGACCACAGCTCTGGCACTAGACAACAGAACAGGCAGCTGTGGCAGTGGTGGGGGTGCACTGGGATAGGAACAGGAGGAGGTTACTGCTGGGATGTGCTCATGGCTGATTCCGAGCAGATTCTTTCCTCTGCAAGGGAGAATTTATGCTGGCTGATCCTGGTGTCAGAGATGTGGTGGCAACTATGACCATGTGTCTCTTTCTTCTCTACCCCACCCTGCTTGGGTTTTGTGCCCTACAGAGTCCTCACCAGGCTCCCACTGTCCTTCCATGTTCTCCCACCGATGCTCTACCCCATACTTAGCTGTCCATTCCTTGCTCTGTTCCCTTTCTGTGGGAGGATCGCATGTTGGGCACCTCTAGTCCCCAACAGATTTCTCATTCCAGAATAATGTTAACAAATCTAATTCATTTTCCTAGAATAAGCATATGGTAATTCCCAATGGCATATATCAGGAAAGCCAAGTGGGGTAGGGTGTTTTCCAACATACAGGATTCAGGAATGAAGGCTTTGGGACTTAGATGTTCTTGTGTTGACTGCATCTACACCCAGCCATCATGGGTGGGGTGAAAATTTGCCATTTGATTAGTTTGCCTTTGAACAACCTCCATAGGAAATTAGCACTCTGTTTTATCCTTTGGTGGACAACTTTCCTGGAAAACTAAGATGCTCCATGAGGGCA
This sequence comes from Galeopterus variegatus, assembly GCF_000696425.1. NCBI lineage: Eukaryota > Metazoa > Chordata > Mammalia > Dermoptera > Cynocephalidae > Galeopterus > Galeopterus variegatus. The sequence goes on along the minus strand of NW_007728197.1, from coordinate 85,613 downwards.
AGGGTGAGAGGCTGGGAGAAAAGAGGATATTTGTCACTGCAGTTTTTCTTTACTTATGGAAGAGCTTGTCTTGCACTCTCCAGCTTTCTTTGCTTTTATTCCATGATCACCAAGGACTCCTCAGATTATAATTCACTTTAGTTTGTAGGCTCTCCACAGGAAGAAGATGTGGTGGTAAGCAACCTTGAAATCAGTCTGTTTAATAATCACCCATTTAAGAATTCAATCTATTTAGTAATCATCTTTCTCATGGTAAATTTAAAACTTGAAATGTGACTTGTGAGGAAAAGGGGGGAAATGACATAAGTCCAGAGACAGCTCTCTATACTCTCTCACATGTTCTCCAAATCCCACCCGCTACCCACCACCCCACATATTTTTATCTAAATGAATAAATGGACAGCCCTAACAGATAAAAATAGAGGCATAAAAGGGCAATCTGTGGCCAGAGGGGAGCAGGTAGAAGTGGGGGGAGTCTGCTGAGAGCTCATGGAAGAATTTAGGGGCTAGTTGTGTGATTGAACCTTGGGCCTTTCTAAATGTGAACTAAGTCCCTTTATACCATCATCTACTTCCCCAAATCACTGTCTATGATTGTAGACTGAATTCACTAAACTCACCTCAGTAATTAACAACCCACTTATTTTTTCCTACTAATGCATAAATAATCAAATTAACTCCTGGAGCTCAATAAAAAGAAAATAAGTCCCTCTTGGGATACAGGGATAAAATGGAAAAGATAGAAAAACACTCAACGTCTAGTTCTTGCTTCCCCATCCCTGGTCCCGACATGCTCCCTAGGGTTGGGGGTTATCGCACATGAATTGGTGTACATCTTCCTATCTTTGCTGTTCAGGGGTAAAACCTCCAAAATTGGGTTAGGTCTAAAGGTGTTAGCCTGATAAAAGGAAAGCAATATAAGTGGCAGCAGCCCACGTTTGAGAACAGGGCTTAAATCTTTAAGCATGTCCTACTTTCCGTGACTGTTCATTAAATAATCATATTCCTGTGGTCTGACTCTCCTCAGGCTATTAAATCAGAAGTGGGAGCCTTAGCTTTGGCTTATTGTCTCCTAATATCCAGGCAGAAGAGATGTCTAATTACTATTGACTCAACTACTTTCTTCTACTTAAGAAAATAAGTTAATATATCAAGACATTTTTCTTACAGTTGACCAATATAAAGCTATCTTTTAATTTATGATAAATTAAAATTATTAAAAAAATTTTTACCTAGGTAAAATATATACAAATAGTTAAGAAATCATATAATCAAAAAGGTGTTTATAATGGAATACCACAAGCTCTTAACCCTCCACACGAGTCTGCTGTCTAAGAGGCAACCACTTTAGACTGTTTCTGTGTTTAATTCTTACAGTGGTTCCTTCCGTACCTCTAAATCATAGGATTATTACCATTAGACATTACCTGATAGCTCCTCTTAAGGTGGACAATGCTTTAGGTCTACATACCTTCCTGGCCCTTCTTCCTTCCCACAATACAGTAACATAACTGTTTTTTAATTTCTCTACCCTTAGTAAAAATATGTAAAACCCTCTTTCTTGTTTTGTCAACTCCAATTTCTTACTTTGTAAGTTGAGGATATTAAAAGCCTTACACTTCTTTTCAGCTCTTTTTCTCCTTCTGTCCCTCAACTACAATCAGCTGTACTTTTTCTTTTACATTACCAAGATTTATAACATTCTGCTGTGCTACTTCTAAGTCTGCTATTTGTCTGCAGTTTCATCCTAAAATTTAAAAAGCAATAAACAGAGCCAACCCCGTGGCTCACTCGGGAGAGTGCAGCGCTGGGAGCGCAGGTTCGGATCCTATTTAGGGATGGCCGGTGCACTCACTGGCTGAGTGCAGTGTGGGTGAGACCACGCCAAGGGTTGCGATCCCCTTACCGGTCACAAAAAATAAAAATAAATAAAAGGCCATTTAAAAATAAAATAAAAAGCAATAAACAAAATAGACTTGACTGAATGAAGACATATGTTCTTGAATAGAAAGACTCAACATCTTTTCTTCCTAAGTTGACAAACCTAATGTAATACAATACAAATACCATCACACTTTTTTTCTGAAGCTAGCCAAGTTCATTATAAAGTCTATTTGGAGGAAAAAACAAACAAGAATAGCTAGAAAAATTCTGAAAAGAGTAGTGAGGTTGAGTCTAGGCCTACCAGATATTAAAGCATATTACAAAGCTTCTCTGAGTCATAATGAAAACAGGATGGTGTTTTCCCATGAATAGACAATCACGACGATGAAAAAAAAAACTTCTAAAAATACAGCAATACTTAACTGCATATGGAAATTTAATTAAGATTAAGGGATAAGTTATGTTATCAGGTTCATGCAAACTTAAGACTGTTATGACTTGATGAATTGACCATCTTATGATTATATAATACCCCTCTTTATCTCTGGTACTACTTCTTGTCTTAAATTCTACTTTGTCTGCTATTAATATAACCACATAGATTTCTTATGAATACTGTTTGAATAATATATCTCTTTTCATCCTTTTACTTTTAACCTTTTGGGACTTTTTTTTTTTTTGTCTTTTTCCGTGTCCGGCAATGGATCGCAACCCTCAGTGTCGCCCCCGTACTGGACCGGGACCGGCAACGGGATCGCAGCCCTCGGCGTTGCTCCCGCGCCTCGCTCAGCCAGTGAGCGGGAACCGGTCTGTATGTGGGATCCGAACCCTCGGCGGGAGCGCCGCCGCGCTTCCCAAGCGGTGCACTATAGCAGTGCGCCACCGGGCCGGCCCAACCTTTTGGGACTTTGAATCTAAAGTGCATTTGTCTTTGATCTTGTCATTACTTGGGTTGGGGGCATTGACTACAATTTCAGATACTTTCGGTTCACCTTTGGATTCCACTCTGTTATGTTTCCAGAATCCAGTCACTTTGATAATGCACAGAACTACATAATTTCTCTGCTTACTATCCCCTCCTCTACTGCTATTTTCTCAGCAAAACTTGGGTGAAACATCCCACTTCTAGAAATCTGCCCTAAATATATACTAGCAAAAATACCAAAATATACATGCACAATATTATACATTGCAGTGCTACTTATAAAAGACTAATAATCTACATGTCCATCATTAGGGAATTTGTCCTATAAACTATGGTATATCTACATGCAGAATACTGTGCAGATGCAAGAAAGGAATAACTTAGAAGTTAAATGATTGAGTTGTATGGCAAATATATGTTTAACTTTTTAAGAAACTGACAAGAAATGTCCATGCAAATACTGACACATAAATATTCACAGCAGCCCCAAACTGGAGACAACCTAAACATCTACATGTTGGTGAATGAATAAATAATTGTGGTATACCCATTCAATGAAATACTACTCAGCAATAAAAAGAAACAAACTACTGATACGTGGATCAATCCTAAAATCACTGTGCTGAGTGAAAGAAGGCAGAGAACAAAGAGTATATATTGTATGATTCAATTTGCAGAAAACTGCAGAAAATGAAATCTAATGTATAGTGACTGTAAATAAAAGTGAATGCAAAGATGGAGGGAGATCCTACAGATGAGAAGAGACTTAAGGCACTTATCAACCAATGTATAAAGTTTATTTAAAAGATGATCATTTAAACACTGAACTATTTATGGATGTAATGATATGATGACTTATATATATTTCCATACAGGAGTAGGAATAGGAAGTAAGTGGGAAGTATAAATGAAATAAAATTGGGTATAAGGTGGATCACCATTGAGCTGGGTGATGGGCATGTATGGGTTCATTGTACTATTCATTACTTTTGTAAGTGTTTCAAATGTTTCATAATATAAAGTGAAAAATAAACCACAAACATTTACTTTTTATGACCATGCAAATGTTATTCACAGCAAAGTTGAATAGGATACTATTGTTCCAAAGTCCCAAACTCTATGCCTCTTAAAGGAAATATTTCTAACACCAAAGCTAAAGAGATACTACTTTCTTGCAGTATACTAATTGCAAAATATTTTGTTACATTTTTGTGTTCATATCTGGACCATACCTTTTGTATTAGTTTGTTTTCTGTGCTTATAACAGCATACCTGAAATTTTTTTTATTTAAAAAAAGAAATTTATTTCTTACAGTTTGGGAGGCTGGGAAGTCCAAGGTCCAGGTAGCACCTCTGGTAAAGGCCTTCTTCTTGGTGAGGACTCTCTGCAGAGTCCCAAGGAGGTACAAGGTATCATATGGCAACAGTGCTGAGTGTCTTAATGTGCTCACTTGCTGTCTAAATAAAGCCACCAGTGCCACTCCCATGATAACCAATTTATCCATTAACCCATTAATCCATGAGTGGATTAATTCATTTGTGAGGGAAAAGCCCTCATGATCCAATCATCTCCCAAAGGCCCCACCTCTCAGTACTGCCACATTGGAGATTAAGTTGCAATAGGAATTTTGGGGGGACGTTCAAACTATAGTGCCTTTCTAACACATTTTGCCTGAATGGATTCTAGTTTTCTTCCAGAAGTCCACTAACTTCTTGTTCATAGTTGAACTGGCTGCTTCATATTTGGATTTTTGACATTTTTATGAAGCTTTTTCCTGATTTTTCAAATGACCTTTCTAATTGCTGTAGCATTCCCTCAGGTTTATTTCCCCCCAGATCTCAAGAATATAGTGTCCCTTTTATAATCAGGGGCCTCCATCCTGATACCTTCTATTTTTCTGCTCCAAACTGGACTATTTTCTTTGTAAGTGTCATTGTCTGTCATCCTGGGACTTTGCTTCTTTGCTCTCCTAAATAAAACCCAGTCTTTTTTGGCTTTTATATTACCTTCTTTGTTTGTTTGTTTACCTTGTTTTTCCTGCAGTATATATTCAAATAATTTACTAAAAAAGGGAGTGTAAAAGGCAAGCTTCCCATGGCTGTGCATGTTTTAAAAAGGCTTTATTTTGTCTTCACGCTTTATTAATAACTTGGCTGGGTATAGAAGTCTAAGTTCAAAATCACTTTTTCTTCAAGCCTTGGAAGGTACTGCTTTATTTCTTTTTGGCATAATATGTTGTGAATACAAATACAAATCATGTTCTTTTATAGGACGTTTTTCTTTTTCTCTAGAAATTCTTAGAATTTTCTCTGTATCTTTGGATAAAATATCTCAATAATGTGCTTACATACTGGTGTTTATGCATACGTCTTGCTCAGCACTTAGTAAAATAGCAATAACAATTAAATAACATTTACTGTGTACTTGTTATATGTCAGGCATTGTTCAAAACGTTTTATATGGGGCCGGCCCGGTGTCGCACTGCTACAGTGCGCCGCTTCGGAGCGCGGTGGCGCTCCCGCCGAGGGTTCGGATCCCACATACAGACCGGTTCCCGCTCACTGGCTGAGCGAGGTGTGGGAGCAACACCGAGGGTTGCGATCCCGTTGCCGGTCCCGGTCCGGTGCGGGCACGACACTGAGGGTTGCGATCCGTTGCTGGACACGAAAAAAGACAAAAAAAGGAAAAAAAAAATGTTTTATATGTATTATTATACACAACGACCCTGTAATGTAAGTTTGATTCTTTCCCCCACTTTACAGATAAGAAAACTGAAGCAGAAAGAGGCTATATAATGATTCCCTTTCAATTTGAATAATGGTATATACTTTCATCTATGGAAAATTTTATTATATTACTTTATAATTTCTCTCCTCCGTTTATTTCATTTCTCTTTCTCGAATTACTATTTTTGATTTCCTGACATGAATCTCTATATGATTTATCTTTTATGTGTTTCATAGTTTTGTTCAATGTCATGAGAGATTTTTGTCTTTATTTTCTAATGCTTCCATTTATTTTTCCTTCATGTTTTACTAAAAGTTATATTGACCTCTAATTTTCCTTTTTCTTATCTTTTTCTGTTCTTTTAATGAATATAATACTTTTATTAATATAATTTCTCGAGGATACTAGAGTTATTTTAATATTTGTCATCTATTTTCTGAATTATCTTTCCTAATCCCAATGTCAGATTTGCTTGAGTGTGACATCAGCAAGATGGTGGAATACGACTTTCCAGTGCTCATCTCCTCTCAAATATATCAATTTTGACCACTATCTATGCACAAAAATATCTCCATAAGACCTAAGGAATCCAGGTGAGTGATTACAGCACCTGGGTGGAGCGCAGAAATAAGGAAAGATGCATTGAAGAGGGTAGGAAGGATCCTGCCACACTGTTTTCCAAAGTGGTTGTACCATTTCACATGACCACCAGCAGCGCATTAGAGTTCCAGTTGTTCAACATCTTTTCCAGAACTTGGTATTGTAAGTTTTTTTGATTTTGTTTTTAGTTATTCTAATAGTTATGTAGTAATATCTCATCATGGACTTAATTTGCATTTTCCTAACAACTAATTGTATTGAGCATCTCTGCAAATACTATTTGCCATCCATATCTCTTCTTTGGTGATGTTTAAATCTTTTGCCTGATTTTTAATTGGGCTGACTGTTATCTTCTTGTTGAGTTTCAAAAATCCTTTATGTGTTTTAGATAGGATCTAAACACCATTCAAAATACTTTATTTCTTTCAGGAGTCCCTTGAAGAAGATACTATAATTATACCTATTTTATAGATGTTGAAATCAAGGAACAGAAAAGTTAAGTAACTTACTCAAAGCCTCATGGCAAGCAGGTAATGGCAGCATTGGGATTTGAAACCATGCAGTCTGATTCTAAAGCTCTTGCTCTAAAGAAGGGATTGGCAAACTTCTGTAAGGGACCAGATAATAACAATTTTAGGTTTTGTGGACCATAAAGTCTCTGTTGCAACTACTCAACTCTGCCATTGTAGCTCACGGGAAGTCATAAAAAACACATAAACAAGTGGGCATGGCTATTTCAATGAAACTTTATTTATTAGAATTTCATGTAATTTTTACATCATGAGTATTGCCAACTCTTGATCTAAGTCATGATACTGTACTGCTTTTTACTTGAACAACTGGCACTTTCCATTCATGCGTCCCCAAACACCAAAGTTTTAAGTACTTTCTGTAAAATATTTATCTTCTTGTCTTAAAATTGTATGTTCCTTTTATAATTACTCATACTGTATATGATGCATTATGGCATGTAGGTACTCAGTAAATATCTGTTGAATTGAATTCAAATAACTGAATTGAGTTGGCATATGGACAACATATTTCATTCCTTATCCTCTTCCTAACTATTTTCTCTTAATAATTACTAGGTACCTTCTCCACTGTTGTTGTTCTTTCTATGTCATAGTCATTATCCTCCATAATAATGGATCTAATGATTTTATAAGCATTTGTCTCCCTCCCTGTGAGGTTTCCATGTTCAACCCTCTTGAATAGTTTGCAAGGTTTGCCATGATGTTCTTCTAGTTGATATTAAAATGTTAATTGAAGGCTTGTTGTATGCCAGGCACATCGCAGGTGCTGATAATTCAATCTCCAGTAAGTCAGATTGCCTACCTTCAGGAAGGTCATAACCTAGGACAAGTAACCAGTATAGAGCAATGATAGCAGCACTATGATAGAGGCTGGTAAAAGCTAAACGCTGAAGGCTCCTACATTAGGGGAATCACAGTCTGTGTAAAGTGACCCTTGCCAAAGAGCCTTGCATTTTGGCACTGTAAGCCACAACCTCAGAAGGGTGCGGTGAGGGGAATCTCAAAACTGTCTTTCGAGTCACCTATTCACTTTCTGAATGAATCCTCCTTTCTTTGCCAATTTAATGGCTTTCAAATGTAAGAATCTAAAACATTGCCTGTGCCCCAATCCCTTTAATTTTATGCAGGACGTCCACATATATCAGAGACACATTTTGGTTTCCTCTGGCTACAACATTCATTCTGATGTGAGTCAGAAAGATGGACAGCAGGTTTGGAGCCCTGGTGACTTTCCACTAAATCCTGGTACTGCAAAGAGAGCAGAACTCCCAGCAGTGTTGTCACATCTGCAGTTCAGATGGGCATACTCGGCCTTTGGATCTTCTTCTTGAAAGTGGTTTTCTTTGACTTGTCATTGCCTGTGAATCTTTCTCAATTTGGGTCCTGGAATGTGGCTTTCTCCCTTGTCTGTTCACACTGGGGTCTTGGCCAGGCTGAATTTCTCCTCACACAGACCATGTTTATCCAGGTCTGAGAATACTGTGACCTATGGCTATGCAGCGACACCAGTACTAAGGGCCAAGGATCCATATTAGTGTCTGTATGGCAGAGGGTGGGGGGCAGGAGTGCCATGGAAAGCAACAGATTGCTGTGTGCTGTTGTTTTGGGGTAAGAATAGCAGAATGGTGTGGGGGAACTGTTGGGACAGAAGGGTTTCCAATCACCAGCTTGTCATATACACCATCCTGAGATAATTTCCTCTTTTTATCGTCATTAGTATTGTGTGAATGCTTTGCATATTAATTGTATGTTTCCTCCAAGGACCTGGAGATTGTGGCTCCTTCTTGCAAACTCCACTGTGCTTTAATTCTAGAGGCCATCTCTTAATGTCACCATCTCTTTGAAGGACAAACCTCTAAGAGATAGATTGTTCAATAGAAGAGTAAATCTAATAAAAAAAAAATTCCCTTGTTCTTTGTACTAGAAAATAATTTTCGCATCACTCTCTATCCATCTGGACATCATTAATATTGTCAACCACTCCCTTCAATAGCCTTTAATGTCTAAATAATTACTCCCTGTGGCCATAATCCGACATGATGTCACTCCCCTCCTGATTTGCATTTCATAGATAACAGACAGCTTGGGAATTACATGAGCCTTTGTGAGCTGTTCTGAAAGCTAACACTTACTCCCACCATCACCTCAATCACATCATGTCCCCTCCTCTAAATCTGTCACCAAACTGCACAACCTTCCCCCACTCAATTACCCTTTTCCTTCTGTTACACCATCGTTGGCTGTGTCTATACCAACCTCCAAATTCTGATTGATAACTGGAAACAAAGTTGATCAATCAAAATATTTCAGTGCTTTGCTTAACTTGGGTATCCTTAGCTGGAATTTTGACTTTTTGTTTTTGTGTGTGATAACCACCTCCCCCCACCTCCAATATATTAATCACTTTTGCACTTTGTGGCCTCACCTCTTCACAGACACACAGCTGCCCTCCCTGGTACGCCCACTGCCAGGGCCCAGGATGCTTCTCCAGGTCTCCTCATGGGTTTCTCTTCCTGGTCACTCCCTTACACCCAGACCTGGACAAGCAGAAATGCTTGTCATGGAGCCAGGTAAGAATGAGGCCAAGATGTGGCCTATTAAGAAATAGAAAGTTGTTCCCTTTTTGAAATTTTACTTGCTTTTATTTTTTACTCCTCTTCACATTTTTTTCTTTAATTTCTCCTTTTCTTCCCCCATCACCACTCAATTTCTCTTCTTCTTGTCCTTTTAACCAGCTCTTTGCTTCCCTGTTCCCAGTTACTTATTTTCTTTTCCACGTCTAGGTTTGGTTTTTGTCTACATAATACCAAGCATCTGGATACACAGTAAAAACATGCTGTCAGATACCCAGATGTTTGGAAACAGCTGGGTATTTTTGGCATCTAGCAGCAACAGCAGCTGGATATGGGAATTAATTTTTTACTTTTCAGTCATCACTTGACATTGCATGGACAGAGTCTTATCAGCCACAATCTGAATGTGGCCTGTTATCTGCTAGCGATGACTCCCTTTTCCTCTCACATGGGGAATTATCTCTGTCAATCATTTTATTGTCAAAGAAAAGGGGAAGAAATATGTCTCTCCTCCAGCCTGCAGTACATCATCACTCCATGGCTCAGTTCTTTTCTTATTGAAAGAGCTAGTAGGAACTGACAATTTCTTTAACCTTTCCCACCCCCGAGGCAGGGAGAAAGAATAAGGCATATGAAACACTGTTTTCTCCATAGAAGTCTGGAGAATTTGACAAGAACTTGTTTCTTCTTAGAACCACTCACTCTTTGTCTGGTTTGAAATTTTCTTTCCCCCTCATTCTCTCCTACATTCTTTGTACCACTCCATTGACAAGAGAAAGCAAAATGATAGCAATTTATTATTCCTGTTCACTGTTTTCCACAAAGCGCCCACATTATGTTTGTATTTTTCTCGGGTAGCTTAGAATAACATTGTTGTGCCCCACTGGGGCCTTCAGCACAAGGAAGATCTCTGGAGACAGCCCCAGACTGCAAAGTGTTCATCCTTATCTCCGGTTATATCTGGCAGCCTCAAAGTAACTTCCAAAACGCTAATGAAGCTGCAGGACATCACCACTGTAGTGTCAGCGTTAACCTTCCCTGGCTGAAGGACAAATAGGGGCAGAGGTGCAGTGGCTGTGCCCGCCCAGGGCTGAAATCACCGCGGTGCACTCTGTGCCTACACGTGCAAGTTAGTGTGGCTTAATTAAAGTGTGTGTGTGCGTGTGCGTGTGTGTGCGTGTGCGTGTGTGTGTGTGAGCAAGCCATTGTGCTAGACTGAAAGACTACAGTGAACAGATCTGTTGGGTGTTTCTGTTTTCAGCAGAATAGAGACACAGCTCCCAAGTCAGTGCAGTCAGAAAACATATCCGTCAGTTTCGTGAAAACCAATGGCAGTGTGACCGTCTGTTGGCGCCGCGGAGACGCGGCCGGGCCAGGGAGGAGCCGCGAGGGTCGCCGGCCCACGCCGCTCGTCGCACGGTGCGGTCTGGTCCCCGCGCGCGGCCGCCGATGGTGGCGTCCGAGCGGACCGCGGCCGCCGGGCGAGGGAGCCGGCTGCGGGGCTGCCGCCATCGGTTGGGGCCGGCCTGCCCCCCCCCCC
>NW_007728197.1:30362-73830 GCF_000696425.1 Galeopterus variegatus | reverse complement strand
ATAACTTCGTATAGCATACATTATACGAAGTTATACGACCCCTCCCCCGCCGCTCCCCCCGCCCCCGATCCGTCCCCCTCCCTCCCTCCACCCTCTCCCAGAGGAGGCGACAGACGGGCCTGTAATTTGGTTCCATTCGCTCGACTGGAGCAACACCTGCCCCCCTCCCCTGGGACGCGAGGGTCTCATCCCAGACCGTAGAAGAAGCCAAAGACAAATCCGGGCCCACATGCAAAGACGACGGGAGAGCGCGGCCTGCCAGCCTCGGCGGCCCCGTCTGCCCGCACCCACACACGGGAAACCCGGCATCGTCAAGTGCAACTGCTAAACGTCGCCAAAACTTGAGTTAGGCCTTCACCTTTAGAAAGAGCAATAATTTCGTGTTTTGTAGTAAGTACTATTTCCTTCCACTCACACCACATCACAGTAAAACAAAGTGCCCGGCATTAGGCCATGCGGATAGCAAAGTTTGGAAATAGAGCTAGGCATGGAGAACACGGCGACATGAGGTATGCAGGTGTGTAAAGACGGCTGTCAGCCCCATAGTGTCTGTCCCACCCACCACACAATAGATGTACGACCCCTGGGTGGGCTCAGTTTCTTGAGTGGCCACGCATAGCCTCTCCAGTAAGAACGACACTCACATCTCTACCTGTTTATGTAGAATTGTACAGGGGCACCAATCACTAAGCCTTTCTGAATATTTCCAAAGTCTAGGTGTTGTTAGGATCATCCTGCAAGAGTGACTCATTCCGGATCCTCCTGAGGCTGGAGCCAGAGCAGTAAGGCATGTTGTTGTTAGCTCGGAACCTTCTACAGCCAGACTCAGAACCACAGCCCACACTTAAGCCGTCCTTAGCTGTTCCACTTCTTTGTGCTGTTGAGGTCTCCCCTTGTGGCATGAGAAGACGAGAACAGCAGATCGGTCAGTGTCCAGTCCAGGGCCCAGTCTGCTTAAGAGATGATTTGTTCTAACTTTCAGTTACTGTTGTGGGTTTTTTTTCCCCCCCTAAATTTTCACGCAAAAAGAAACATTTTTCTTTTTGATCAAAGTATAAGGTTTTGCATTTCATGGCCCTTCTGGTTCATTTTCCCATTCAAATGCTTACGAGCAATGTGACCTTGGGCAAATTATCTAACTCCTCTGTGTCTAAGAGTCCTCATCTATAACTTAGGAATGATAATACCTTCTACCTCACTGAGTTTGTAAAGGGTTAAATGGGTTAATAATGGAACGCACCTGGCACAGGTAAGTGCTATGCCTGTGCACTTGTTCTCGCCGATGGAGACTGTGATTAGTCCCCAGGCTGCAACCCACGGTAGATGGTGGGAGCTATACAGTACAGCAAGCACAGGATTGATGTCAAGAGGCTTCCAGGTGGCTCTGTCCCTGCAGGGTATGAGACTGTGGTTGAGTCACTTACCCACTCACAGTGTCAGTCCTACCCTCTGCACTAGGGGCCTGAGGGACTCAGAAATAACATATGTGACCCTCAGGCCCCCCTAGGCTGCTGTCAAGGAAGGCTAGCAGGTCCTCACACCTAAGCCCTCAGAGAGCCTCCTACTCCAGGTCACCTCCTGACCCCAGTGCCTGACCAATGGTGAAGATAATCCACCTGATTTTTTTTTTTTTAATCTTTAAAATCTGCCTAAATTGGGCCCTGGCAGTGTATCCACTCTAACATGTTCTACTGGTGCCTTATACCTTCACCTTTACCCTTGGTTTGAGTCAGCCACCAACTGCCAGTTGTCCCAGCATGTCCACAGGGCAGCTTTGGACTGTGGGGTGGCCTTCTGTGCTGAGCAGGCCAATCGTCAGGCATGTCTGTCCATGACGGGGACAGGAGGAGGATGGCCAGGGGGGTGCTCAGGTCCAAAGTGTGTAAGAGAAAGTGCCAAGGTTAAGGAGGACAGGGGGTGAATTTCAAAAATATAAGGACGACAACCGGGGAGAGGATCTAACTGGGTGAAGGAGGAAGGTAATCAGGAAAGGTGGGTTAGGCCAGCTGTGAAATTCCCATCAAAGATGTAAGTGCTCACCAATGATATTCAGGCCACACTATTAATTTGTTTCATTCTGATAACCGTATTTTTTTTTAATGTTAAAAGAAAAAAAAGAGTCCTTATCTTTTAGAGATACTTACTGGTGTTTTTATGGATGAAATAATGTGATTGGAATTTGCTTTAAAACGTCCAAAGGGGTCATGAGAGAGAGAGGATAAGAGTATAAATGGAATGTACTTATTGAAGATGAGTGCTGTGTATATTAGAATCCATTGTACTATTCTCTTGTCTTTTGTAGATGTTTTTAAGTTTTCTATAAGAATATTTTTTAAAATGTAGCTGCTCAGAAAATTCATGTTGATTGATTTGCCTGAGCAGGCCCCAATGAATACGCCTGAACTAGGGCAACCTGCTCTCGCCACACAGCTCCGCCCCCTGCCCTCCAATACAACCCCCCTCCTGCTGCTGGAGGAACATTCTCCAGCCCTCATTACTTTTCGTCACTGCACAGTTATCGCTCCACAGGGCCATCTCTGGAGGGAGTTCCCTTCCTTGCCATCTTTCAGTCACTCTGGCTTTCTGTCCCTATCTAACAGACTGGCCCCAGTGACTTTTTACTTCCCATTATTCCATCTGGACCCCAGGAAATCCTAGAGAAGAACCCTCCCCCTATATCTACCAATCATACCACCTTTCTCATAATTCAAGAAGCTCCTGAAATCTCTCCTTTTCCCTGATACCTTTCTGGAATGGTCAGCAAAGAGATAAAGAACTTCCCTCCTGACTTGCAAATGCTTAGCAAAATTGATAAGGAAATTCCAACAATTTCTCTGTCTGCTACCTCAAGAATAATTTAACTATTTAATTCTATATTTAAAAAGGTTGTCTACCATAAAAGCTAATATACTTAATGCTGTTGAGCTTTTAACATCCACCAGGCATGTTCTAAGTGCTTCATGTGAATTCAGTCTTCCTAACAATGCTACCAGGTAGGTACTAAATCACCTCCATTTTACAGGTGAAAAAACAGGCACAGAATTAAGTGATCTGTTGAAGATCACAGCCAGTTAATAGGAGAGCTGGGATTTAAACACAAGCATGTGTTGTCAGAGTCTGACCACTCTGCTATAGTGCCTATAATAGCATTCAGCGCTGTGGGAAAAACCAAGATGAAAAGAGAAGACAGTGGAGCGGGGCTTTCAGACATGTACATAACGTTAAATGTGTGCATTTATGGTGTATTTCATGGCTCACTATTAACTTACCTGTAATGTTTTGTGTCTTATAGGACAGGGATTATTTTTTAGAGCTACAAATGTGTCATATGCAGATGAATACAGTTGGTGGAAACCACAAATCATTAATACATTAATAAATTAAAACTGTTTTTAGCTTCTCCTATACAACTTCCTATGAGTACTATAAACACAAAGGTAATAATAATAGCTTATGTTTATTGAGCATTTTCTGTGTTCTTCCTGTTCTGGTAAATACTATGCATTATCCCATGGAAACCTCTCAGCATGCCTTTGAGATTGGTATATATATCGTCCTATCCTACACATTTGAAAACAAATGTTTAAGGAGATATGGCAACGTGCTCAGCATCATACATTCAGAATCAGTTGGAGCCAGAGTCTGAACCTGGCTCCAGGGTCTTGGGTCTCAAACAAAGGAATGGGAGAAACAGATAAATTCTGGTATAAGAGCGTATGTACGTGTAACTCAGAGAACAGAGCAGCTAATGAAACTGAAGCAAGCTTTGCAAAGTAGTTGTTTGAGTTGGGTCACAATGGAATAATTGGAATTTTCCAGGTAAAAAATAAGTTTGGAGGAGAGCATGTTGAGCAGAGGGAAAGTAAGTAGAAAGGCCCAGGTTTTAGAGAACACAAGACCTTTGGAGAAGAGAGGAAATCTGGATTCACGAGGAATGTTTAACCTCAGGGAGAGTGGCTGAAGATGGTGCTGGAGAGGGTCTGGAACTGTGAGTGATTTCCATCAAGATCAAGAGCTTGAATTTTATTTTTTTAATAGGCAAGAGGAGTTTTCATGCTGGAGAACGACATGCTGATTTTAAAAGAAGGTTCTAGGTGTAAGAATGGGCAGAGATGTGCTAAGGAGTGTGGGTGGGAGAGACCGATGAGCCAGACCCACCCATGTGGTGGTGAGTGACAATGCCTGGATAGTGTCAGGATAACTCCAGTCTCCCCTCAGGAGGGACTGGCCCAGGGCTGCTGTTAGACTGCAGTGTCTTCCTGCAAAGCAGGAAAAAGCTCCTTTTCCTCCAGACAGAATAGCCCCAAGCCAGGGTGCACGCTTGATTTGGCAAATGGAGCACAGGCTCAGTTTTGGCCTCCGCTGGCCCCTTGGTTGGGCAGCCTTGTGCACTGCAGACCCTGCACTCCTTAGGCATTGCCTGAGCTGCAGCTTCCCCTAGCGCATGGATGGAGAGATGCGCTGCAGGGGCCAAAGATAGCATGTGTGCATGGCGTGGCTGCCCCTCTATCAGAGGACAACTGCGGGGTATGTGGGTTCAGGGCAGGAGCTCTGATAAACCCACAAACATGGCTTCATGATCCTCGGCAAGTTAACCCCTTTAAGCCTCAATTTCCTCATCTGTTAAATGGGGATGATAAAAAGTATCTACTTCATTGTGTTGTTGTGAGAATTACACGAGATAATGCGTGCAAAGCACTTAGTTCAGTAAGCTATAGTACACACTCAACACACGTTAGCTGTTAATATTTCTACTACTAATGGTAATATATGACAGAGCCCATCTCAGCCTGGGAAAGGGTATTGGCTGCACATGCACCAAGTTGGCTCTCCTCTCTTCCTTAGCCCCCTCTGTCCCAAACCTCAGTGGGAAGAGGACTGGCATCTAGAGATGGACAGCAGTGATGGGAACTGGATAAATCACTACCTCACAGAGGTCAGCTCTGTCTACTAACCTCGTGACTAACCTGGTGACATGTGTTCATGGCTCAGGGCTACTGGAGGAAGCCCCGAAAACGTGCGTCATATGGGCAGCTGGTGTTTCCTCCCCCTCCCCCACCCAGCCTCATTTTTCTCCAAACCAATTTCCTTTCTGCTCAGTCTGCTCTTCCTTTTCCACTCCATCCCACTACTCCTGCTCCTCCTCTTGCCCTCTCCCTGGAGGGAAGGTTTATTTGTCCAGGACTTTTGCCCCTTGCTCTCTGGAAGTCTTTGGGAAGTGGGAGAAGTGAGAAGGCCATCTGGGCAGAGAAACATTCAGCACAGGTGGCCTTGTCTGCTGGACAAGGTGGGGCGAGGCTTTCTGGGCAGCTGTAGTGCCATGCCAAGTTGTTGAGCAGCTGGGGACAGAGAGAAGAAGGTGAGAGGAGCAGCGGGAGGACCTGTGCTTCCAGGTCCACCTAGGGAGAGACCAAGCTGGGGTTGAGGGATGAGGCAGAGGCCAGCAGGGGAAAGGTGAGTGATCAGTATGGGCTCTTTTGGTGGCATGACATGACATGACCAGGACATGTTAACAGGTTGCAAGAAGAAATGATAGTGCCAGTGGCAGCAATTGTGGAAGGTGGCTAAGTAGACCTAAGTGTCTATGCAGAGGCTACCTCCTCAGGCCTTCCCTCACAGCCGTATCTAAAACACTACCCACAGGCACCAGCAGCCGCCATTCTCTATCTCTTTACCCTGCTTTATTTTTCCTTCATGGCATTTAGCATTATCAATAAATATTGTTATTTATTTGTCATCAGTGCACTTCACTTCTCCAGGAGACTTTGTCTTATATATTGCTCTTATTTTTAGCATCCAGACCAATGCCTGGCACACACACAGTAGGTCCTCAATGAATAACTGTTGAATGTAATCATGAATGGTCACCATCATCCTCATTTAGAGAATCATTGCTCCCTCACCCATAGCTGAACAATTATTGGGTCTCCATTCCAGGGGTTGGTCAGTCACCCTCTGGCCGAGCAGAGTGCCACAGCACTTTGTTTCTCTTTGGAGGGTGCTCAGCAGCTTTGGATTTGAAATGACATTGCAAAGATCCTCTCCTGGGATCGCATGGGCTGTATAGCTGCTGCCTGTTGTCCAACTCCAAGGTCAAGGGCCCTTAGTCTAGGTAGCTAAGTTAACAGGTCCCTACTAAATGTGACTGGGAGGACTGTGTTGGTCATTTAGAAGCTGGGCTCATAAACCAGGAAAGAGAGGCTCTCAGAAGGTTTCCAGAGGTTAGAAGTTGACTTCATATCCTTGGCATAGAAGCAGAGCCAGTTTTTCTGTTATATAATAGAGAGATGCTATGAGGACGGGGAGTAGTCATGTCTCCCCACTGTCTACAGGTGAGAAGACCGACAGATCATGTCATTGTAGATCAGAGCGTAACCAGCTATTGCTGGAGTGGTCAGGACATTGTCCAGATACAAGGCAAAGGAAGGTGCTGTTCTTCACATCCTAGGAAGTGCTTTTCTGCTAAGCACCCCCAATGTAAAGAAGAGAATAAAGTCCTACTTACTAGGTATCTGTGAACCTGGCTACAAGACACCTGGGTGAAAAGTGAAAAAATGCTAGCAATCCCACACGTATTATATATATATATAAAACCAAACATCCACATAACGGCATTTACTCTGAAACCAGAGATTTGGTGTGATACAGACTCATAGTTCATAATATTCTATACATGTGTGTGTGTACATGTAATTTTTAAGTTATTCATGTCTTCTGTTTACAGACAGAATATTTCACATTTTCACACTAGCTGTAGACTTTTGTAGATGACATTCTCCTATTTCAATGGTAGCCCAGGGCTCCATTTTTTTTTCTTGGTTGCAGATGTTATGTCTTGAATCTATGTACTGATTAGTTGTTAAAACTGTAATACACACCTTGTTCTTAATTAAGTGTCCAGAGGGACTGAGAGTCATCATATCAGGGGTCTTCTTTCCACTGCCAATAAGTAGCTATGCGACTCAGTGCACGTCAGACCTTGGGCCTCAGTTTCCCAACTCTGATTTGAAAAGAGTGGGTTAAAGAGTTACAAGGTTTACTTTTAGAGCAAAAGAATTTAAGATTCAAGTAATATTTTATATAAACATTATACTTCTTTTCCCCATTAAGAGTAGCATAATCTATGTCACAATCATACGCAGGGCATCTACTTATAGACTGAACAATTCCAAGTTTAAAAAGAGCATCAAATATCTAATACATAAATATGTTTATGTTAAGATTGTGTTTTGTTTACTAGTTCCTTTCTAAAGAATTGAGTCCATTAAGATATTCTGTGCTCAGCCAGCATGTTCATTATTTTTAGATAGTACGCTTAAAATAAAGGAAAGAAATTTATTTGATACCTTTATTTATATGCAAAACAGCGCACCATTCATGAGATATGAAAAACTCGTCAGATAGAAACCAGATTATATCTATATTCACTACAAAATATTGCATTATATAAAGCAACAGAGACACAAAAAAACCCTGAAAAAGACTAAAATCTTTGGATAGCAGATGTGTTTTTTTCCCTTGTCTCTAAAATACACTCCTTGTTTTTTAAGAGTTTCACAGCTGAGAATATGAAACATTTTCAGGTCACAGACTTTTCTTTTTGGTTGTCACAGAGGAAAGTAGTTCTGAATTTTTTTTTTTTTTTTAGGAAAATAACTTAATTTCCTAAAATCATCCCACACACAAACATCACACACACACACACAAAGAAGCTACTCTCCTTATAAACAGTTCGTAAAGTACTTTTCAGACATAACTACAGATAAGAATAACACACTCTTTTAGAAAACTATAATAGTGAAGTGCTAGTGTTGCCGATCTCACAACAAAAGAACTTTTCAAGAACCAACATCTTAATATATAAAATATGTTTAGAAACAGGGGGACGTGGGAAATTTGTTATACAAGTGCAATATAATTAGAGCAAAAAGAAAGACCACAGTGTAATCTCAACAAACACGTAAAAAGTTAGACGTAATTATTCCACAGGAAAAAGTGTAAACACTTGACTATAAATAAATTGGCACAGAGTATCCAAAGTAAAATTGTCACCACTCTGAAAAATAAATGTCTTGAAAAAAATACTCTACTCCTTCTAACATAAATAAAAATAGGTCGTCTTTTTCTAACTGCACCTATAGGTCCACGTATTTAAGGTCACAAATAGATGTTTTTGGATATATAAAGGGGCACTTCGCCTGAAAAAGCAATCAGATATTAAAATTTCCATTCAAATATGGATTTTCCTGTCTACATTAGTGTCATACCTTGGGGTTAAAATCTCACGAAGCTCAGATCCTCCCACAGTGTGTCTACTTGTTCTCAGTGTGTCTTTTTAACTTTACTAGATATTCAGGGTTTGTCTTATTTGGAGTCTAATATAATCTTTCTTTTCACTATGGAACGGAGAGTTTCCTGGTGCACCTTTCTGTGCCTTAAATCTCTTGTTTGGAAGAGATTCTTTCCTCTCCTCTTCTCCCCAATGTTTGATGATTTGTCAACTGGAAAAATCCCAGATGGTCTAAAGTTTAGAGCCTATACTCCGACTGTCTGCCCTCACTCTCACAAAACATGAAGATGTGCGGGAGATAAATATAGGAGAACTCAAAGTCTCCAGTGGGTTAAAGCAACAGCCCTTAAAGGGTCCTAACACAGCGAGGGGAGGCCCGGAGGCGGCTCATCTCCGGTGCCTCCAGGAGGTTCTCCTGGCCCTGAAAATCCTCAGGGCGAGCGCCAGGGCCCGCCAGAAAACCCCGCCGCCCAGCCTCGGAAACCTTCCCTCGTCGCCCTGCTGACCAGAGAAAACAGGTTGCGAGCTGCTTCCCCCGTCCAGGTGCCTCGCGGCGGCCGCGTTTCGGGAACGCGGGGACAGGCAGCCTCCCGCGGCGGCCCCCGCCCTACACGTCCAGGACGTGGTTGAGATAGGAGATGTAGCAGATGGCCAGGCGCAGGATCTCGATCTTGGAGAGCTTCTTGTCGGGGGGCAGCGTGGGCAGCAGTTTGCGGAGCTCGGCGAAGGCCAGGTTGAAGGCCTCCACGCGGATGCGCTCGCGGGTGGCGTGGGCCGAGCGGTACTTGGCCGTGGCGCGCCGGCGGCGGCGCTTCTCCTCGCGGCTCAGCTGCTGCGGGTGCGGGTAGAGCGCGGCCCGGCCGCCGCCCTTGCCGTCGCCTTCGGCCTCCTCCACCGGCTCCAGGTCCGACACGCTGCCCAGCACCTTGGCGTCCGCGCCGCCCAGCGACTCCGGGTCCGAGTGCGCCGAGCTGGGGTGGTCCGAGTCGGCGGCTTGGTCCGGACTCAGCATCATTTTGGAGGCTGAAAGGGGGTCAGAGAATCAATCAGTAAAAGGAACCAGACTCTTCCTTTGCTCTGAGGAGGGATGGCGGGCGCGGGCCCACCACGCTGGGCCCCAGGGCGCGAGCCCCGCGCCTCCCGATGGCTCCGGAGGCCGCATCCCGGCCCCGACACCTCGGCCGGCAGGAGGCCAAGAGCGGCCTGCGGCCCTGGGCCTGGGGGACTGAGCGTTGGTGCCTCCTCCGGCCAGATACCACCTGCGCCATTCCGTCTCCCTCACCGCGACCCCTTCCCGGACAAGCGGACGACGCGGAACGCCGGATGCATCTGGGTGCGCTTCCCGCCCGAGGGCCTGGCGCGGGCTTGGGGCGGCGCAGGGCGTGCTCCGCGCCGGGGTGCGGGCGGCCGGGAACCCCCCAAGCCCGAGCGCAGGCGGAGAGCTCCCGGCCGGGAGCGGGAAGGCTTGCTCGGCCCCCTCGCGCTTCTCCGAAATAAAGAAATGACCAGACAAACGTGGACGCCCCTTTCAAAAGAAAATTGACTCCTATGCCCTCGCAAGCGCCCGGAGCACCATCTGTCACGCAGACAGCTACACACATCGGGGACCTGGGGACGCGGCGACGTGGGAGAAGACAATGCGCCCGGCAGTCTGCCGACCACCTCGCGGGAAAACGCCGGCGGCCGGGTCGCTGCGGGAGGAGAGGCCGAGAAGGAAGGGAAGGCCCGGGGCGGCGCTCCCGGGACCCGAGCTCGGCAGCCCGCAGCTGTGCCCGGGCGGCCGGGCCACGGCCCAGCGTGTCTGTGCTTAGCTTTCCCCTAACGATGCCCTCCTGGAAAGGCCACCAGGAGGACGCCTGGAGGACGGGCCCCGGCCGCGCGCCTTCTAGGAGGGGGCCGCTCAGAACCGCTGGGCTTCGGGGGAATTCAGGCTTCAAGGAAGGCCGGCAAGAGGGGAAAGGCACCTGCGGTGGCTGCGCTCACCGCCCGCGGGCCCCGGGAGGCACGACCCGGCTGCGAACCCCGGCCCCTGCGTGTGCAGCCCGAGCGACGCTAGGCGCGGGAGAAATCCGCGTCCGCGACGGGTACGAGGGTTTGCTCCTGGAGAAACAAAAGCGAGGGCATGTGCGATCGGTTTCCAGCACCGCACTTGCTCACGGGCGGACTGACCTCCACAACAGCTTTCATTTCCCTGCGAGGAAAACAGGCCCTCTAAGCAAAATAAAAACAAATGTTCTAAGTGAACTGCATGTGACTCCCTACTGGCTTTTCTCGGTACGTTTATAAGTAGAAAAACTTGCACCTACACTGTCAGCTTGAAAGGACAGAAATAAATACGCGAGTAATGGAAAATGACAATAAGCCACAACATAGTTGTAGGTAGGGTAGAAAGTTCCTGGGTTGTCCTCAAAGCATGTTAAATTCTCCAGATACCTTTTTTAAAATATTCATAAATAATTAAGTCTTGTATGCCTTTTATTTCTATAGCTATGGACTGAAATGCATCTCTAAATGCAGTATGAATAATCTAACTTAGTTTCAAGCTGGAAAAAAACGATTTAAAAAAGTCTTACCTTGCAAAAGCCTTTACGACAATCTTTTCTCCAATCTTTTACAGTTAAAATTCCAGGGAATAGCGAGGGGAAATTCCGGAAAATATTAAAAGCAGCAAATATTTATTACATTCAGAAATGAAAAAGCAGCTGTCATTTCGCTGGTGTCCACAGCGAGGGACGATAATATCTAAGGATGTGGACGAGATGAATGATTGTTCACTTAATTGATATATCAAAAACGCCTTTTCCTTTTAATTGTCCTCAAACGTTTTGAGAAATTCGTTGTTGATATTTTTTAACGATTTTTTGAAAAGTCTCGTGCCTTTTTTCCTCTTCTAGGTCTCTATACATAACAAAAGAGATGCAGAGATAAACACAATCACATCAAAGGGCTAGTTCCTCTACTTTCTAATAGCGGCCGTAATCAATAAGAAAGATGGTTAAGATAAGATTCTGCTCCTGTAGGATACCTTCCCTTCCCTTAGCGGGGCTGAGCAGAAACTGGGAAGTGCAAGGCAGAGATGCGATCTTGCTCAGAAGTGATTTTTTTTTTTTTTTTTTTTTTTTTTTCAATCACATCAAAGGGCTAGTTCCTCTACTTTCTAATAGCGGCCGTAATCAATAAGAAAGATGGTTAAGATAAGATTCTGCTCCTGTAGGATACCTTCCCTTCCCTTAGCGGGGCTGAGCAGAAACTGGGAAGTGCAAGGCAGAGATGCGATCTTGCTCAGAAGTGATTTTTTTTTTTTTTTTTTTGAGATAAGGCTTTGTTCAGCTGATGTCTCCCCAGTTCCCAGGAACACAATACTGTAACTCAGAGCTAAGGTTGCCTCTTCCCTCATTTACTTGTATGTTGTATAAACACACCTATTTTCCAGTTTCAAAGTCTGTCAAGGCTTGGTTACACCCCCCCACCCCAATCCCTCCTCTCTTTACCTTGTAGCAAAATATATATAGTCAGTGGCTTGGAGATGCTTGGAGAAAGGTTGGTGAAAAGTGAACGTCTCCTGGAGTAACAGTGAAAGGGAAGCAGAGAAAGACGGAAAGAGGGTTGGAGAGCCAGAGCAAAGAGGCAGAGATGCGTGTGTGGCTTCTTGGCTCTCCTGGTACCAAATGATTCAGCCTGGAGATGGTGGAAGAGATAAAGGCTTAAGAAGGGGGATGGAATTTTTTCCCTCTAAATTGATATTTAATGGGAAATCCTATTGGACAGAAACCTGGACATGAGTCACTTAATTGGACTTGACATCTGTCACAGTGTGGGAGTTTTCACAGCCCAAATATTTTAGCAGATCAGATTCCCACTGAATCTGTGCCATAAAATATAACAGTTGAAAGCAATCCATGATAGAAATCTTAGCCTCTAAACAGAGTCTCTAGCCATAATCAGGCTATTTCTGTTTTTCACATTATTGATGCAGTATTTAAGTGCAAGTAAACAATGTTTTGACTATGGAAAAATTCCCCTGGCATATTACAAAACCAGCATCTTTTCTTAATGTTTAGAATAATATTTGTCTCCAGACCATAGAAATGTATACTATATAAGATGCTGCAATGAATATAAAGTATTCAGATATTCAACAGCTAACATTTATTAGAGACTGTTTACATTTTAAAAGACACTTTAACAAGGTTCGATTAAGCATATTAATGTTTTTGAGAGATACCCTGCTATGAGACTAATTTATCAATAGACGATAAAAAACCTTTTGATAGGTTAATTTGTCATTGGTATTCGGGGACCACTATGTGAGACAATTCTACTTTTTTGAATATGTTTGTTTTTCTCTTTACCCACTCATTCGCTCAAGTTAAAATATAACATTCTACTTGCATTGATTATTGTACTTCATTCTTGCCCATTTTAACACGCGAATACATTTAGCTGTGTGGCAGTGCATTGGGTTAGGCTGTAAACACATACAAATCACCAGTGTATTCCAGCACATAATGCCTTTGCCTTACACGACACTGTGGATCTTAATTTATATGCCTTATAACAAAAAGGAAAATCTAGTTCAATTATTTTGCCACTTCACAAGAGATTCTGTTAGTTACCATCAATTACATATTATTTGCAATCATTTTAGTTTTTTTGATTGTTCAAGCTTAAAATAAATAAAAGATTATTATAGCCTTACTTCCCGCCTCCCCAACCCCTAGGGGAACATTCATGGAGAAAAGAGTCCTCACTTTCCCTCATTTGTCAATTTTGCCTTAAAAGACAGGTTTTATCATCAGTGGAGGGGCATTGAGCAGCCCACCCCTGAGAGTGACCCTTTGGGTTCCTCATGGCTGCCACAAGTACTATTTGCCTTTGCACAAATTTTTCCTCTTCTGACAGATTCCTGCACCAGAATGAGGTGGGGGCAGGAGAGCCTCCACAGAATAGGGAAACCAACATATCTCAGCCTTGCCTCTGCCCAGCCCCAGCACAGTATGTTTTAGATATCCCCAGGACTTTTAAGTGTAGGCAGAAGCCAGCCTCATGCAGGTGGCAATGGAAACAGGTGAGTGGATAAACTCCCCAAGGTGGTGAAGATGAAGGGACAAGGGAGATTTTCTTAGTCTGGTTAGGAGCAGCCAACACTAAGCATTCACATGCAACCAGAGATGTGTACACAGGTGTACACAGACAGATACCTGTACCTCTTCACCCCCATCCCCCCATTACCCATGTGAGCTGGCTGGCTCTATCAGACTGCTACACATTCAGAGTGATGGTCTGAAAACCTGGTAGGTCTAGTCACCAGAGCTCTAGAGTGGACAGCTGCTAGATGGGAAAGGACCAATATCTCTGGTTACCCTGGTGTTTAGGGATTGGAGGGGGGCGAGGGAACATATCAGGGAAGGTTTGATTCTGCTATGGTGTGTGCATGAATCTAGACAAATTCTCTTTTACATTCAGGCTTACTTATTCCACACTGGCAGATGGCATGTATATAAATTAATATTTACATGAGTTAGCCTTTGTAAACAGGTACACAGTCAGATCCATACATAACCATGTGTAGACACACCATCATAGGCACAAACATAGATTTATATGCACACACATGCATTCTGTCCCCAGGAAAGCCCTCCCTCCCCCCTCTTCCTTCAGCTTTTCTAAGTCCACCAGGGCACAGATGGCCCCACCTTCTGTGCCCCATGAGCACTCCTTTCATATGAAGGGAGTTTCCCTTAGAGACTACATGTTGTGTATCGTGGTTCTCGGTTTCCATACCTGTCTCTCTCACTAGACTGTGATGCTTCCAGGGGAGGTCTGTGGTTTATATTCAGCACTGATGTCTGAGCTTGACACATTATAAGTACAGTTCATTTATGGTGAGTGACTCCTGTGTACAGAGGCACCCAGGATATTTGTAACATAGAAACACTTCCACCAAAAGACTCCCATGGTTACAGTTGTATCAATTTTCTCTCCTATAAAAATGAGGATAATAATCCTGCCCTTGTCAGTTCATAAGCTTGGTATGAGACTCAATGTATATGAAAATACTTGATAAAATACCAAGCAACATACAAATTAAGATATTGTGGAGTATAGGAGTAATTAATAATATTGTTATGGCAGCAGGGAGGTGGTAAGCAGTGATTTTAAAAGCCAATCTTCCTGGCTCTGTCATATGCTAGCTGTGTGAATTTATGCTAGCTGTGTGTTACTTAACCTCAATTTTCTAATCTGTAAAATGGGAATAACCAAAGCATGTTAGGTTATATTATTATGTTATGTCATATGTTTTTTTCCAAAGGCGAAGAAGATAATCTATGTAAAGTGCTTTAACTAATGCCTAGACCTGGCGCTCAATAAATGCTGACTATTAGTATTGTTAATAATAATGTTAGTATTAAATATAAGTACATATTGAGAATAAGATAAATATTTACCTAGAAATATAAACACATCCAGATATACTCACTCCCACTGCATGTGTGTGTTTGTGTGTGTGTGCGTGTGTGTGTATCCATAGCTCTGGTGGCTGAACTACAGTGAGCACTTTCCGTGTGTCAGACATAGATCTAAGGACTTTGCACATATTAGCTCACTTAATGTGCACCACAACCTATGAGATAGGTACTGTTGCTGTCCCAATTTTGCATATAAGGAAACTGGGACAGGGAAAAGATGGTAATTGATTCAAAGTCACATAGCTAATAATTATGGGCCTAGATTTAAACTCAAGAGATCTAAATTCAGAAACTACACTCTCAACCACGATGTCCTACTGCTTCTGTATCATTGTATCCTATACAAGTGTACCTATGCACAAGAATTATTCACCAAATAAGGGGGGAAGGGGAGAGGGAAGGGAAGAGATTGGATAAGGGGCATAAAGAATAAGTATAATTTGTAACAATGAATATGCTAATAAAAAATTTTTTAAAAATTATTCACCAAATAAGGGGGGAAGGGGAGAGGGAAGGGAAGAGATTGGATAAGGGGCATAAAGAATAAGTATAATTTGTAACAATGAATATGCTAATAAAAAATTTTTTAAAAATTATTCACCAAATGAAATGAGTATGCTGAGGGAGATATATACATACACACAAAACGTAGATAAATGGCCACCTTTGGCATTCAAGGTGGTCAGTGAGTCAGTACAGTTTTAAATGTTTGCTATGCTTCTAGTATTGTGCCAGACATTGTGGACTAAAAAGGCTTTATAATTGTTTGTTAATTCCATTAGACAGCTGTTTCCAATCTATTTTCTTAAATTTTGGACCCCATGAGTAAAAATTTTGAGCATACATATTCATAATATATATATTTATTATTAATAAACTTTATATATGTACTATTGTACTAGCCTATTATGTAATTATAAAGCATACACAAAAAGACATTTTCAAAGGATGATAAACAAAATGAAGATTTATAAAATAGTTAATTTTACTTATTAATGGCTCAAAAAGCTATTAATGGCACAAGATTTTCCTGATATATAATTTTTCAGAGCAATAGGCTTAATTTTGTTAAAGTCATTGTTTAACCCTTTGAGGTAACATGATTTGATGGTTTTGTTTTAAGCTCAATTTATTTAGAATCTGGTTTTTATGGCTGACACAGCAGAAAAAGATGTAATACAAAAATTCAAATATAATCACAAAAAATAAGCATGTGAAGTGATGGATATGTTAATTAGCTTGAGTTAATCATTCTACATTGTATGCATATCTCAAACATAATCTCAAATTTTTCATTTGTCAGTTAAAAACATAATAATAATAATGGTAAAGTGGAATCAATCCAAAGGTCCATCATCTGATGAATGGATAAGCAGAATGTGATATATCCATAGGATGGAATACTTTTTGGCAATAAAAAGGAACAAAGCACTGATACGTGCTGCAACGTGGATGAACCCCAAAAACATTGTGCTGAGTGGAAGAAGCCAGACACAAAAGACCACATATTGCATCATTCTATCATATGAAAGTTCTAGAACAGGCAAATCTATAGAGGTAGAAAGTAGATTAGTGCTTACACAGGGCTAAGGTAGGGGGAGTGGGGAAGTGACTGCTAATGGGCACAGAGTCTCATTTTGGGATGATGAAATATTCTAAAATAAGATTTTGGTGATAATTTCACAAATCTGTAAATATGCTAAAACACACTGAGTTGTGCACTTTTAATTATGGTATGTTAATATATCTCAAAGAAGTTGTTAGGAAATTCAGAAGACAGATATGTCATGTTCATATTGCAATCTATTTTTACTATATTACTCTTTTTTATTTTATCTAGAAAATACTTTTTCTTTATTGTCATTGATTACAACTTGATTTTAAATGTTTAGGTTTTTATTTATTTATTTTTGGTTTATTTGCATTTCCCTGGTTTTTTTGCTTTCCTTAAAGAAATAAAAGAATCTACCGTAAGACGAAGTACCTTTGAAAACTCACCATCCATGTGATCTGAGCAGTGGTGGGAGTCAATACAATTGGAGTATGAAGGCAGACAATAATGACATCTCCTAGTTCTTTCTGTGCTTGTCTCTGGTCCACCTCTTATACTGGTGGGCTGATATCTGCAGATAGATAACCAATTTTTTTTTTTTTTTTGTCTTTTTTCGTGTCCGGCAACGGATCACAACCCTCGGTGCTGCACCTGCACCTCGCTCAGCCAGTGAGCGGGAACCGGTCTGTATGTGGGATCTGAACCCTTGGCGGGAGTGCCGCTGCGCTCCCAAGCGGCGCACTGTAGCAGTGCGCCACCGGGCCGGCCCTAGATAACCATTTTTAATGTTTAAAAATTCATAGTAAAATTCCAATTTATTTTATTTAAGCCAATATTATGCCATTAGTAATAATTACAGGGGGAAAAATAAAAATTCTTTCATGACAAAGAAATATTTAAGCATCTACACACATTTGGACACACACACACAATGATAGGTCACAATCTGAGATATTTATTTTCACTAAAAATATATTAATAATGAGTGTTCAGAATCCATCATCCCCATTCAAATATTCAAATACACGCACATTACTGTGAAAGATCATTTCTTTTTCTTATTAAAGAATAAAATACGTGCTATAAGAAAAATAATTCAAAGGTCCAAGTGGAAGTTCATCACTGATTGTGTTAAGTAAATTATGATTCTCATTTTTCTATCTTATCTATCAAATATGCTGAAGTTTTGTTGAAATTTGGCTAGCAAGTTTCTTTCTAATGTGAATTAGGTATTTTTTAACCAATGGATTCACAAACCCCTGAAACTCTTGACTTGGAAAATTTTTTAATAGTTTAGAAATTTACATTTCCAAGTGTTTTAAATGTTCAGATATAAGAGATTTTAATATATAACACATTCCCATTATTTGGGGCAGCAAAAATTACATAACAGTAGAAACATATCCAAATATCTCTTTTCAAAATGCCTTCTCCATTGCACAATTTTCTTTTTCAAAAGTTACCATTTAACTCATTTAAAAATAAATACTTAAAAAGACACATTAAGTGTGTGTTCATTTTTTTTTATTTAATGCTGGTAACTATTGACATTGTTATGAAGGAAAAATAAATTTGGAACATTTATATTCAAGTTGAACAACTCTTAAGTACTTGACTACTTGGTAACCAGCATTTTTCTTTGCAGGACAACAGAATTACATGGTCTTTTCACATTTCATGTATTGCAAAGATTCTATTACACTTTAAAGAACTCATATTTCTAAAACTACATGGGTATATCCTGTACACTTGTGTTTCAAATTCCTTACGAAAATTCTTACATAGGAATTATTTAGTGAATAAATTTTGTTTATGATGGTATCTCTGACCCCAGACTCTTTACATTTATTTGAGTTAAAGCAGCCCTTTTTTCAGTGGTTACACCTCCACAATTTTCCCATAAATCATTCTTTTTACTAAAGATCATTTCAGCTGTGAATATAACTTCTCCCATACATTTTCCCATTAATACCCACTTAAATCTTTCTGCATTCTATTATTGAAACAGAATCTATAAAGTACCATGATCTGAAACGTGTTAGAAATAGCCGCTGTTCTTTCATCCAAATAAATAGCAAACTTACATAATCCAGCACTACATAAATTGCTCTAATATTTGTTTCTTCACATCTTCAGCAATGATCAGTAATGTTTCTGAGGTATCTATCAATGGAATTTGCCAACATGGGAAAGCATTTTAATTCGTCACCTTATTAGTTTCTGTGTATTATTTCAGCTAGTCCCCCAAGAGTGTTTGGCTTTTGCTATAAAAGAAGAAATCTTGTAAGAGGCTTCTAAACATTTGTCTTTATTTTTAGTGAAATATTTAAAAGTACTGGATTGAGTGTAGCATGATTTTAAATGTCACTAAAAAACCAAAGAGGTCTGCTTTTATATTTTGGGTACTTAATTTTTTAAATCAGTTCATTGAAGTATAATTTATATAAAGTAAAATTCACCCTTCAGAGGTGTTCAGTTCTATGAATTCAACAAATGTATACATTCATATAATCAACACAGTCAAAATATAAAACATTTTTGTCACCGTGACAAGTTCCCTGTACACTTTAGTAGCCAATCCCTTCATCCACACCTAACCTCAGACAACCACTGATCTAATTTCTGTTCCTACAGTTTTGCTTTTTTCAGAATGTCATAAAAATAGAATCTTACAGTATTTAGACTTTTGAGTCTGGCTTCTATTTCTTAGCATAAAGTTTTTAATATTCGTGTATGTATCTGTAGTTCATTATTTTTTATTACTAAGTAATATTCCATTACATAGAAGTAGCACAGTCTGGGGCCGGCCCGGTGGCGCACTGCTACAGTGTGCCGCTTGGGAGCATGGCGGCGCTCCCGCCGAGAGTTCGGATCCCACATACAGACCGGTTCCCGCTCACTGGCTGAGCGAGGTGTGGGCGCAACACCGAGGGTTGTGATCCCGTTGCCGGTCCCGGTCCAGTACGGGCGCAACACTGAGGGTTGCGATCCATTGCCGGACACGAAAAAAGACAAAAAGGAAAAAAAAATAAAAAAGAAGTAGCACAGTTTATCCATTCACAAATTAATAGACATTTGGGTAGTGCTATGGGTCAGATGTGTCCCCCCAAATTTCATGTGTTGGAAATTTCATCCCCACTGTAACAGTGTTAATGGAGTGGGAAATCTTATTGTGGGGCCTTTTAAGAAGTCATTGGATTGTGGGAACTGTACCCTGTGAATGGATTAACCCATTGATGGTTTAATGGGGGGTGATGGGTGTGGTTCTGATGGTTTTGTAAGGAGAGCGAGTGAGAAGGTCAACTCTCTTGCTCAGCTCATTCTTGCCATGGGACACCCTGCATTGCTGTAGAAGGCCCTCCCAGATGTGTTCCCTGAACTTTGGACTTCCCAGCCTCCAAAACTATAAGAAATAAATTCTGTTTCTTTATAAATTACCTAGTTTCAGGTATTCTGTTATAAGCGACAGAAACAAACTAAGTCAGGTGGTTTTCAGTTTTTGTGTGTTAAGAACACAGCTAATGGATCTGGCATAACCATACATATATAAGTATTTATGGCAGCATGTATATTCAGTTCTCCTGGGTAAATAACTAAGAGTGAGACGGTTGGGTTGTAAGGTGAGTGTTTGTTCAACTTTATGAGAAACTGCCAAACTGTTTTACAAACTAGCTGCACCATTTTGCATTTTCACCAGCAGTAATGAGTTGCTCCACATCTTACTAGCATCTGTTATTGTAGCTTATTCAAAATTGCTATTTTCAACCATTCTAATAGGTATCTAGTGACACAGTATCTCACTGTGATTATATTTTGTTTTTATTCCCTTTTTTAGCTTAATAAGGTATCATTTATACTTTAAAAGCTGTGTATATGTAAAGTGCACAATGTAATGAGTTTTGGTAAGTGTGTACAACCTTGAAAGCATCACCACAAATAAGATAGTAAACATGCCCACCACACTCTTTGTAATCCAAACCCCCTGATACGCCCTCCTCCCCACCCCACTGGAAACCACTAGTCTATTTTCTGTCACTAGAGATTATTCCATGTTTTTAACATTTTTTATAAATGGAATCATACGGTATGCTCTCTTTTTTGTCTGCCTTCTTTTAATCAGTCATTATTTTGAGATTCATCCATGGGTTCTGCATCACTAGTCTGTTCCTTTTTATTGCTGAGTAGTACTCATTTTATTCTTTCCAGAGCTCTTCATTTTATTGTGTAGATCCAGGTTTCTCTCTGTTAACACCTTCTTTTGGCCTGAAGAACTTCCTTTAACATTTATTACAGAGCAACTCAGCTGGCACTCAGTTTTTTTCATCTATTATTTTTCTGAAAATTGCTTTCCTTTACTTTCATTTTTAAAGAATTTTTTCTGGGTATAGAATTATAAGTTGACAGCTGTTTTTATATTTATTTCAGTACTTTAAAGATGCTGCTCCATTTCTTTTTGGCTTATATAGTTTCTGCTGAGAATTCTGCTCTAATTATTATCTTTGTTTTTCTGTATAGAATGTGTTTCTTTCTCTTCTCCCACAGCTGCCTTCAAAGTTTTCTCTGTATTTTGTGTCTTCAGCAGGTTAACTATGATGTATCTAGACATGTGAAAGGTTTTTCCTTGTTTGCGTTTTTGATGTATATCCTCTTTGGGGTTGTCTGAGCTTGGATTTGCTGTCATCCATTGGTTTGGGGAAATTCTTGGCAATATTTCTGCAAATATTTCTTCTGCTGCATTCTCTTTGTCACATCCTTCTGGAATTCCAATTACATACATGTTATTATGTTTGATACGTCCCACATCTCTTGGATGCTCTGCTCTGGTTTTATTTCCCTGCTCTTCTTTCTTTTTGTGTTGTTGTTTGGCTAATTTCTATAGACAGATCTTCAAGTTGATTAATTCTTTCAGCTGAGTTCAGTCTACTGATAACTATGTTGAAAACATTTTTCATCTCCAGTATCAAGTTTTTTATTTCTAGCACCACTTCCATATTTCTTCTGAAATTTCCTATCTGTTTCTGCATGTTGTCTACTTTTTCTACTATGTCCTTTTATGTACTAATCACAGTTTTTGTAAAGTCCCTGTCTGCTAGTTCCAACATCCGGGTATTACCTGAACTCAATTCTGTTGACTGCATAGTCTCTTGACAGTGGGGTGTGCGTGTATATGTGTGTTGGGCTGCCTATGCCTTGTGTCTAGGGTGGGAGCTGGTATGCCAGAGACCTTTCTCAGGTTTATTGCTTCACCATGGGCTTTCAGCTTCTCTGCATGCCTGTACCACAGTGAAGGTCTCTCACCATGAGCTTATACCATCCCCAGCCTTAGACTGCTGTCGCTTCTTAATTTGCCAGTCTTGTGCTGGGGTAAGAGGATTTTTCTGTTTTTCCACTTCAGTCTAAGTTTTATGAAGGGCCTGCATACTTGGGTCTCTCTGCATTCCTGCTCCTCCTTCTTTTGCAAGCCAAATTCTGTTTTGTATTTGTGGTTGGTTTTATGGAGGAGTTTCTTCCCCTCCCCCAGTGGCAGGAGCCTCTGCTTGATGTTAGTGTGAGATCTTAGACCCAAGATGGTTTTGTGCTTCTCCCCAGAGATAGTCTTTTTTTATGCCCTCCTTTCTCCTCCGTGATGCATCTTCTCCTGTGCTTTGGGCAACAGACTTTTCTGCCTCTCTCCAGAAGCTTAAAGCTTTTGCTTCACCTGAGAGAAGGCTCTGGGGAAGTGCATGGTGTCCTGTGCCTGCCCCCTGCCACCCGAGGCCTGCCAGTTACCTCCTGCACACCTGCTCTACCCATAGACTTCTTCATGAGCACTCAGTAGAGGTCTATGGATAAGAGCTTGTGAATGAGTATGACCTCCCTTGGCTGGGCCCTCACTGACTGGTACACTAGCCCAACCTCAGCCTTTCGCAGTTTTTTTTTTTTTTTTAAATGTATCAGACTTCCACTTCCTCACTTGTGTTGTGGCCTGCACTTTTGTCTCATGTAACCCGCCATAAGTGAGAGTTTGTCTTCCATATCTCCTTAGAAGGGCCTGTCTGTCTTGGGAACTCAGGTTATTTCATTGTCTTTTGACCCCAGCTCTCTGATAGGCTCAATAAAAGTTATGATTTTGTTTTTATCTGTTCTGTTTTCATTCTTTGCAGCTTTCTACATACTAAGCAGAAGTGAAAACCATGCATAATTGTTAAAAATTTTCATTTTGAAAATTGAACTATCACTAGGTATATCTCAAGGTATAAGATACACTTAGGTTGAGTTTCATCGTTAATTAATCTTGATCATTTTAAGTTTTTGGACAAGTTCTTGTTATATCTGTTTAGATCGACATTGTTTTTATTGAAATATGGCTGGTGAAGTGTTCATGGTAGGAGTGGGGAGAGTGTAAACTGCACTTTTCTTGTTGCTTGCTTGTGTTTGCATTTTTAGTATTACTTTTAAGTGATGGTTTCTTCAAATGATTTATTTTTAGGCCACTTGTCTCTTTGTGAGAATTAATTTTCTTAAAGCTAGATAATGTAATTGCAAATCCTCTTAACCAAGCACACTCAAACTGCAATACATCATAGTGCCCTGGAAGTGATTAAATGGCAGAGGTCTCCACTGTCAACCTCTCTAAGTTTGAAAACTCCCACTCTGCCCTGAGGATGCTTTTATACCATACATGACATTTGACTATACGACATAGATTACAACTGAGGAAGCCAGTAGCAATCCACATATTAAATAATAGAAAAGTTTAATTTCTTTCTTTAGATAAAAAGTTTGCTAGAATATTAGAAATATTAGAATAGTAGAAATAGAAATATTAGAAATCCTAATATTTTTCTACCTAGACTTCAATAGATCTCCTTGTGTCTTACCTGGCTTGCACGCCCTCAACTTAAAAGATCCTGCTCTAGACTATAAGTTCCTTGAGGGTAGAACTTGTGTCTGAATCACTGTTTGTTACCTCCAGTGCCTAGTATGACAGCCTAATTATGACAGTCATGTGAAAAAATAAAATCCTACCTAAGATGATGTATAATAACTAAATTGCACCATACTGATGACAACATCCATTCGATCATGGAGAAAGGGAGTTAAATACAAATTGGAGTCTTGGGGGAAAGCACATGGAGAAGGTCCACTTAGGTTGAGCCTTAATGCTGGGTAGCACTGCAGTAGTCAGAGGTAAAACCGGTCCTTTGCATCAACACAACACAAGTAAAGTGGAGCATGTGCAGAGTCCGGGTTAGTACATGACTGTAAGGGGTAGGAACAGTGGGGCCTGTAATTTGACCACACCAGCACCATGGGGAGTAGGGCAGGGCTGAAGAACTTGTTCAGGCAGTGGTACACTCATTGGCCCTACCTGTGATTGTTACTTCTGGTCTCCAGTGCCGTCTAGCTGGTTCAGCAGACACCAGTGCGCTGGGGCAGCCACTGAACCACAGAAGCCAAAGTAGCATGTATATCACTATGGCCTCTTCTCCCTCCATATAACCCCCTAATGCATAAACTTCTCCCTGTTTGGCTTACTTACCTTCAGAAAATGTTTATTTAGTGACTAAAATGAGGCGAGTACTCTACAAGCATCAGAGTTAACGAAGAATAAAACATAATTCCTGCCCTTGAGGAACTTAGTCTTACAGGAGACAGACACACAAAGTGAATATTAAAAATGTCATGCACTGAGTACCAAGATAGAGTTTGCACAACACATATGGGACATCAGAGGAGGGACAACTAATTCAGTTCTGGTGGGAAAGGGGGAAGGGATGAAGAGAAAGAGTCCACAGCAGAGACAGCTTCTTAGAGAAAAGAACAACAAAGCTGAGCCTTAAAGCTTGAACAGGAATCACTCAGGTAAGGAGGGATATAGAACCTATTCCAAGAGGAGGAAAACAAATGCTACTACATTGCAAAGTAGAAGAGGGAAATTAGTCTGAGTTAAGCAAGGACCTGTTCATTGAAGT
The DNA here is from genome assembly GCF_000696425.1 of Galeopterus variegatus. Taxonomy (NCBI): domain Eukaryota; kingdom Metazoa; phylum Chordata; class Mammalia; order Dermoptera; family Cynocephalidae; genus Galeopterus; species Galeopterus variegatus. The sequence goes on along the minus strand of NW_007728197.1, from coordinate 49,563 downwards.
GTTAAATGATATGTCAAAAAAACTTAGAAAAAGGTTAAGCAGGGGGCAAGATCTGAATAATAGCATGTTTATGTGTCAATACAAAAGCAGACTGGAGGAATGAAGGCCTGTTAGAAAACTGCTGTAGTGATCTTGTCAAGAGATGACAGTGACTTGAGTGAGGGTAGAGAAGAGGACCAGAGACAAAGGATGTAGCAATTGCAGTAGCAGAACTTGAAAGATTGAATGTGAAACCACAAGATGGACCTAAAATCTCTGCCTTGAAACAATCAAAAGGAGAAAAGACTTCGGAGTAGGTAGTGCGTTTGGTTTTGAACCTAATGAATTTGAGGGACAGATGGGAATCCAGGTGAAAGTTTCCATTGGGCAGTTGGATCACAAAGCCTGGATGTTAGGGAAGCAGCTGGGCCAGTATGTGTGACAGCTGAAGCCACAAGATGTGCATGAGGTGACACAGAGAACAGCGTACAGGGGGGCAAGCACAGGGCCCTGCAGAAGCTCAGCATTTCTGGAGCTGGAAGTATGCACCCCGGGGGGAGAGAGGAAAGGGATGGTCCCAGTACTTCCCCCAGGGTAAGCGTGCAATCAGGGGATTGGACAACAGGGCAGATGAGCCATATTCCAGTGAATGACCCATAAATCCTGCCAAGAGCCAAGGACAGATCCCTGAAGGATCAGCAACGTTTGAAACAGGTTCGGGGGAGAGAAGTGCATGAAGAGGCAGCAAGAGATTGGTGGGAGACGCACGAAGAGGAGCAGGAAAGGGGGTCACAGAAGCCAGGCGTGTAAGCATTTTAAGAAGGAAGGAGTGATCCTGGCGTCAAGTGTAGGAAGAGTTCCAGTAGAAGAAGACTGAGAAGTGTTCCTTGAGTTTAGCAACGTCGAGGTTAGGGGTAATCTTAACTGCAGCAGGTTCAGTGGTGGGAGCAGCAGCCAGATTCTCCCGGGTCCAGGTGGACAGGAAGGAAGTGGGGAGGGCCCCGACACACCGAGAGAAACTAGAGAAACCGAGGAATCAGGGTTGCTCTGAGATTGAAGAGAAGGCTCAGCAGGGACGTGGCATGAGAGGCATGGTGGCCAGAGAGCAGAGCTGCTGCAGTGAGGACTCAGTTCCAGGGGAAGGTGAACTGAGAAGACTGTGACACTGAGGACATCAAGGAGGACTCAGGCTGGGCACTGGACTGACTGTCCACCTGGAAACTAAAGTCACTAGAGGATGGACAGGGAGACTGTGAGGGCGGGCAGTTTGTAGTGCATTTGGGAAATGACATGAAGTCAGTAAATGGTAGAGATGAAAGGTGAAGATGGCAGAGTGCGGTGACAGCCACCTCCGGGGAGCAAGATATTTATTTACCTGAGCGTAGAAGAGTGGTCCAGAAGTAGCCTTGGGAGACGAGACAACGCCAGGGTTTGAGGGGGGTGGACAATGAGCAGCCTCTATGAGAGTGGGCCCCAGGGGAAGCCCTCAGTGTCCTCAGGGAAGAGACACGAGGCCCTCAACGCTGACGGCGGTGGGACATGCAGCCTGAACACGCATACCACAGAGCAGAAGCTTCTCAGGACACTCGGGGAGAGCTCTGAGAGGAGGTGGCAGTGGAGGTCCCGTCAGAGAAGAGGGAGCATGGAACAGTTTGGTCTGAGAGTGGGAGAGGTTGGCAGGAGAAGACTTGGAGTGGGAGCAGAGGCTAAGGATGTGGGGTTGGGGACCCAGGGGCTTGGCTGGACCAAGAGCTGCTTTTGTGAGGAGGCCATCTGAGGCCCAGAGCTGAGGCCATATGCTGGAGCGAGCCAGGGAGGGGGAGCCTGAGGCTACAGAAGCTCTGCATCCCCAAGCACGGACTTCAGCTGCAGCCCCGGGGGGCTTCGCAGGCATTTTCCGGGGGCCAAGGAGGGCAGCTCCCCACTGCTGCCCCAGCTCCCCAGCCTTCTCAATCTAGGCAGGGCCACACTGATTTTCTTTTTCCCCTGCTTTCGCAGGCCTCCCTGCCTTACCTGCTGCCCCATCTTCCCCACCTGGGGTATGGCACCTTGTAATGCTGGTACCGCCAAGGGAGAAAGAGTCTACAAAAGCCCTTTCTCCAGATGACAGAAACTTAGAGAACCAATTTTACGTTACAATTTCTTGGTAGAAACTGGCCAAGTTTTTAATTATCAATTCTGATAAAAAAAATTTTGATGGAAAGTGCTCACTTAAAGAACCATTTTATCTAATATGATTTAACTTTTTCACAGTGACTAGGGGGCCTGGTGTTTGTTTTGAAAGGAGCTGACACATAAACGAGTGAATGCTGGTGACTGGGGTCATCATTATGGACATCAATTACCTGTCTGTTATAATATGTTGGTGCTCCAGGGGCCCCTGAGGTGGACTAGCAGCAGCCTCTACGCTGCAGCCTGAAACATCTCCTCTAAGGGCTCTCGGTCCACTCTGTGGCTGCCGTGATTGTTTTGTTTCTTCCTTCTCCTCCACCCATCACTTCTCTGCTGCTTCTGATCAGTTGCTTCATTCTCCACTTCATCGTCCAGGTGAAGTCATGAGGGCAATTCTGCCTCCCTAATGGGATCACACAATTGGACTTTGTGACAGCTGCTTGCTGCTCAGAGAACGTTGTGCCTTCTTCCAGAATTGGAACTCTGCTGTAATGGCCCATATTGCCTGATTTTATTTATTTATTAAAAAACATTTTTTGACTACTTACTGCCGGCTGCCAGGCTCTGAGGTAGGAACTGGGGGCAAACGAGAAAAGAGAGTCACTACCATCATGAAGCTTGTGGTTTAGAGGCAGAAACAGACACTAAATCAACCAACAAACGAAAATTACAAGTTGAGAAAAAATAAATGAAGGAAGCGAACAGAATGATGAAATAGAGAATATCAGTCTTTCTTTGGGCTGTGTGTGCTGGGGGGAGGGATTAATTAGATGAGTGTCACAGAAGGCATCTTTCAGAAGTGATATCTACGGTGAGTCCTGAAGGATGAGGAGAGACTGCCAGCTATCAGTCTTTCTTTGGGCTGTGTGTGCTGGGGGGAGGGATTAATTAGATGAGTGTCATAGAAGGCATCTTTCAGAAGTGATATCTACGGTGAGTCCTGAAGGATGAGGAGAGACTGCCAGGCAATAGTTGGAGTAAGAGTGACCCCAGCAAGAAGACTGCATGTGCAAAGGCCCCGAGGAGGGAAAGGCTTTTGTTCTTGTGAGGAACTAAAAGGAAACCAGTCTGGCCAGAACACGGCAAGTGTGTGAGGGGAAGAGAGGTACTGCAAGTGGATGTCAAGAGGACTGCCAGCTGGCACCAGTGCTGGAGGCTATGGCATGCACTACCAGGAGTTTGGATTTAATTCTGAGTTTAGTTGGAAGCTGCTGAAGGGCTGTGAGCTTGGGAGCAACATGATTTGGTTTCTTTTACAAAATCCCTTCAGCTACTATGTAGTGAATAGATTGGAAAGAGGGAGAGTGCAGGTAAGGAGATAAGGTAATGGCTCTTTAAATATCCCGAGTAAGAGACGATGGCGGATAACGGAAGTATCTGGCGGTGCCCAGCAGTCATCACTTCTGTCTGGTTTTATTTATTTATTTATTCATTCATTCATTTTTTAACTTTTCATCATGAGAAAGTTTCAGACTTACCAAAAATATAAAAAGAGCACAAGTAATTTCTTTATACCCTTTACGCAGCAGCCACAAGTGTTAATTAACATCTTCCATAAGCACAATGATCAAATCCAGGGATTCAACACTGATACAGTGCTACTAACTACACTGCTTATTCATATGTTGCTAGTGTTCCTTTTCTTTTGTACAAGATCTGATCCAGGATTGCACATTGTCACGTCACCTTAGTCTCTCCAATCCGGAACAGTTCTTCACTCTTCTTTGTTTTTTATGATCTTGATGCTTTGGAAGAATACTGACCAGTTATTTTGTTCACTGTCCCTCAGTTTGGGTTTGTCCACCCTTCCCCAAGGAGTATAATCAGATTATACATTTTTTGGCAAGAATACCACAAGAATGACACTAGGTCCTTCTTGGTGGATCATATCAGGAGGCACGTGGTGACTATTTGTCATATCACTGGTGATGTAAACTTAATCACTTGGTTAAAATGGTGTCTGTCATTTTTCTCCATTGATCAGTCACTATTTTTCCTTTTGCTATTAACAAATGTCTTGTTGGGTGATACTGTGACCCTCTGTAAATATCCTTTTTCTCCTCAAACTTCTTCCCTCTTGTGTGTATATACAGTCATTATTTTTCCTTTTGCTATTAACAAATATCTTGTTGGGAGATACTGTGACCCTCTGTAAATATCCTTTTTCTCCTCAAACTTCTTCCCTCTTGTGTGTATATACATTGATGGTTCTTGTCTGCAACAATTATTACTGTGGGTTGTGTGTAGTGGGGGTATAGGTTAATTTAGACTGAGCAGCCAAATGTATAAGCAATCATGACATACAAAATTCCGAAATGTCTAATGGGGATTTTCCATGTCATGATTCCTAATACATTTATTAATTGAAATTCTATTGTAAGAAAGAGCTTTCCCTTCTCCTTGTTTATTTATTTATTTACTTATTTATCTATTTATGTACTTATATTGGTATGGATTCATGAATATTTATCTTTATCTATGGGTTATAATTCACTCTATCATTACTGATTTTGTTGCTTAAATTTTCCAGATGTGGCTATTGGGAAACACCTCAAGTTGGTTCCTGTGTCCTTTCAATATGTCTTCATCATTTCTGAGCATTTTTTAATTTTCTTTGACCACAAGGTGCTTCAGGCTTATCTTGTACTTTCCCTGCCCCAACCTTGGAATCGGTCATTTCTCCAAGGGTCCCTGGGTTTCTTTTTTGGAAAATGAGTTTTAGAAACCAAGATCTGGGTTCTAGGTATGCTCATACTATGGGGTGTCTTGGTTTCTTGGCCCTCTCAGTGGAGGAGCGAGAAAACATAAGTATAAATGTACACACATATTCACGTACACCTATATCTATTTCTGTATCTATCCATATCTATGTATTAAAAACTGATACTTCAAGTACAGTCCAACACCACAAGGTTCATTACAGCCTTCTCCCTTTCTTTGTTTGCAATTCCTTTCTGACAATGAGAAACCTGGCTGACATGATGCACTATAAACTTATTTATCTGCTCAGTCATACAATACACATAAAGTAGTTTCAAAACTGCCAAGCCATACTCTTGTAAAAAACATACTGCAGTATTTGTGCAGAATTCTTTCTGTCTTTAGCCTTATAATAGCTATGATGGTTGATTTTATATGTCAACTTGGCCAAGTTGTAGTCCTCAATTATTTAAACAATCAAACTTGCAAAGGTATTTTGTAGATGTAATCAAAGTCTATAATCAGTTGATTTTACATAAGGGAGATTATCCTAGATGATCAACCATTCAAAAGGCCTTAAGAACAGAACTGAGGCTTCCCTGAGGAAGAAGAAATTCTGTCCGTGGATGGCAGCTTCAGCCCACACCCTAGAGTTCCAGCCTGCCCCTCCTGATGGCCCGTTGTACACAGTACTACAAGCTCATTCTTTGCAATAAATCTCTTCATATACATGTCCTTCTAGTTCTCTTTCTCTGGTTGAACCCTGACTGATGCACTATCCAATCAGAATAATGTTTTCCAAATTCACTTGGTTAATTTTCACCCAATCACCCAACCCCTTCAGTTTGCTTTTGTTATTTATTTATAATTCAGTTAGGTTCATTTGTTAGCGTTTGAGTTCTATTTCAATTGCTCCTGAATCTTGGTTGATTTTAATAGTTTATTTTATGTTTGAATAGGTTAAAAACATGATTTTAAAAGTCAGAACTCAACAAATATGTATACTGAAAAGAGTTCTCATCCTTTGTACCTTCTTCATTCTTTCTACTCATTCTTTATCTCCAGTCCCCTATTCTATCTATCCAATTGCCATCTGCTTTCTATAAGTAACCATCTTAATATTTTCTGGCATATACTTTATTTTTTGACACAAATGAACAGATATATGTATTTTTTTATGTTCCCTGTTTTACATAAAAGAGCATGTTATAGTTTTTTCCTTTGTTTGTTTGGTGTGTGTATGTGTATATATATATATATATATATATATATATTTGTACTTTCCTTTTTGCTTTAACAATATATCCTGGAAATCACTTTACTTCAGCTGATGGAGATCTTCCTCATTCTTTTTTTTAATTTTTTTTCCTTTTTGTCTTTTTTCGTGTCCGGCAACGGGATCGCAACCCTCGGTGTTGCACCCGCACCTTGCTCAGCCAGTGAGCGGGAACCGGTCTGTATGTGGGATCCGAACCCTCGGCAGGAGCGCCACCGCGCTCCCAAGCGGCGCACTGTAGCATTCCGGCCCCCTCATTCTTTTTTATCGTTGCATAGTGCTCCACTGTGTGGATGTCCCATAGTTTATTCAATCACTCATCCTGTGTATGGGTTGTTTCCAATATCTTGCAATTATAACGAATAAATATTTGTTATATTTTAAGTACCTATTTTAGTACCTATATTTTAAGTGCCAATTTTTGAAAATAAAGTTGTGTTCTAATTTCGTACTTTCTGGTAGATTTGCAAATCATGAAGTCCAGAGAGGAAAAATGTTGAAATTCATGGAAGATGTTGGGCAACAATGTGCAATTCAAGCTGACTGATGGAAAAGCTATACAGTGGGGAAAATGATCCTACGTTATGGTGGGTACAGCAATGAAAGGAAGGGCAGATGAACTGGAAAATATTCTCTAAGCCAGAGGTCCCTAAAGAGGAGTATATGTACGCCAGGGGAAGTGCAAGTTAATCCTTTGGGGGATAGCAAGAATATATTTGAACTTTATTTTATATTTAAATTTTAGCTAAAAATGAAATGTGTTACTATTATTTAATACACAGACTGAGAGTGATGACCTTGCTGTACCAGTGTCTGCTGGTCACAGGTCACGAGGGCGCTCTGCAGCAAGGACGGGCTAGCAGTGGAAACCACCCGTGTCATTTTCTCTCAGAATTGCAATCCTGTGTGTAGATGCTGTAGGATATCACTGGCTTGGCTAGATTCATTAAAGCAAGTCCTTTAAAACCTAGAAGGATCATTACAATGCATTTTTAATGAGATGAGGAGTGACTGTGAAAATCTTTTTTGTACTTTACAGAAATTTGCTGAACTCATGAAAAATTACTTTAAAGAGCCATGAACTTAGAGATAGAATTTAACATTTTTCTTTTACAAAAAAGAAGTATTCCCCAGTAGCCAAGAGATGGCATCAACCTAAATGCCCATCAACAGATGAATGGATTAAAACAAAACAAAAACTGTGGTATATATACACATGGAATACTATTCAGCTATATTTAAAAAAATAAAAATAAAATCCTGTCATTTGCAGCAACATGGATGGAACTGGAGACCATCATGGTAAGTGAGTTAAGTCAGGCACAGAAAGACAAATACCACATGATATCACTCATATGTGAAAGCTAAAAGAAGGGAAAAAGTTGTTCTCATAGAAATCGAAAGTTAAATAATGGTTATCAGAGACTAGGAGTGGAGGGGAAGTGGTAGACTAAGGTACAAACTACGCTATGCACCTTAAGTGAATCACTGTACAGCGTACTCATGTATTAAACTACACACTGCACCCTATAGATATGTACAAGTAAATGTTTAAAAAAAAAACCCTTAAAAAAAATGTGTTCCAAAGTTACTAACCTTTCTCTGACAACATATGGCATTAAGTAATTTGTAACCAAGCATATATTTTACATTTTCCAAAAATAAACAAAATTAATCAGCTCCTTCAAAGTAATAAAGAGTGAGAAAGTGATAATATTTTTAAAGAAATTGGTGCTTTTGAGAAATTGTTTTGAAGGATGGAAAAGTGATTTTGTCTCCAGAAACAAGTGCCAGTGTGTCACCCATAAAAAAAAACCCTTATATCTGTACCCTTAAAAGCAACTTAGAAACAATTTTTTAGTCTGTTTAAAATTTTTCCAAAACAAGGGCTTCCAGTGAGTTTTAAACCCAGATGTCTTAAATATTAAAATCCAATGCCTTCTGATCAGTTTGCAAGGAAAAGTGGTTTAGAGCAGGGAAAAATGAAACTTTACTAGCCAAATTTCAGTGAAAACCAGCATGTGCAGGTGATGATCCAGCTCTTCCATGTGGATCTGCACATACTGTGAGATATCTTCTCACTCGTGGCAGTCTTTAAAACCAAGAACCAGGATAAACTAAGCTGGCAACCAAAACTGTGAATTGCTAAATTACAAAGTGTTAAGCCAAGATTTTTTAAAATGTACTAAACATATTCAATTACATTGCTCTCTCTCTCTCTATTTAATATTTATTTTAGTGAGATTAAAATGGGGTTTTCCATTATTAATAAACAAAATATATATTATTTAAAAATATAATTTATTTACTATTTAGGTACTTCCTTTGGGAGACTATGGATGCCTTAAAATGCATATAATATATCAGTACATTAGTATTCATGTGTGAGTTATAAATAAACAAACAAGCACAGGCTGGGAGAGCATGTTCAAACAACTTTTTACTGATTGCGACCTGTGATCAAGATGTTTGAATAACACCTTCTAAAGAATGTACTTAGCAAATGACTTTTTCATTATTAATGCCTGACTAATAGACTTTCAAAAATTACTTTTTTATTTCCCAATTTTCAGAATCATAGGTTGGTGTTCTATCTACCTCTAAAGGTGACCAATGAGTTTTGATTTGTTTCCTCCCTCTTTCTCCATACACACACATATGTATGTACATGTACAGTTCATATAGTCTATTTTTTTTTTACCATTTCAGAATGGGTAGCAGTTTGTGCTCCTGTATTCCTAAATATTTCAACGTGTATTTCCTAAGAACAAGGACATAACCACAGTATAGTTATCAAATCAGGAAATAAATGTGGATATTGCATCAGAATTTAAAGATGTTGACTTAATCTGATCACACAGTAAATGTGAAACACGTCAATGGCGAGTATAAATCAAATATCTTTACCTGAATTACCTCACGTGTAATATGAAAACTAACACCTGCGTCACATGCCTCACAACAATGCTGTGGACATTAAGAAAATGTTGAGAATGATTTGAAAAACAAAAAATGTCATATAAGTGAAAGATTGTCATAATCATTTCTATCGATTTTATTGTTTGTGAGTGTGTGTATAGGTGGCTGTTCTGAAGTGTAATTATTTTAAGCACTGTTTAAAGTTCTAGGCTACCTTAATTTAAAAATATATATATACTATACATACGTGTGTGTGTATACATACATATATACATATCTCCACTGATCAAACTTACTATTAGACTGAGAAGGAAAGTCTTTACACAAGCAAAGTATGATCTACAATTATGATGAGGAGCCCAGCAGCAAAATAAGGAGCAAGGCAAGAGGTGGGAAGACGCACATGAAGAGCTGCTATCACGGGCCCTGCGGACAGAGAGCTGTGTTGCTGCCGGCCGTTGACTTGATTCATAGCGAGTGCAACTTACCACGAATTACCAATACCTTGCACATGATCAGAAGTGAAGTGAGAGAGGGAGGAAAACAGTCGTGGCAGCTTAATGGCACTGTTACCAAGAGACCCCAAGAGACCAGAAATTCGGAAGTAAACAGCAGCAGAAATTGGGAGGAACTACAGATGGTTGTTTTTGACTTGATTCTCAGGTGGTAGGAAATCAAAGGAAGCATTCTGGAATCTGTTCATTTGGTTTCTCTCTCTCTCTCTCTCTCTCTCTCTCTTTCTCTCATTTGCCATAAATGCTACTGGTCTCCCTGGAGAAGGTAAAAGGGCTTGAGGAAAGACTTCCTGTTGTCCTTAGCAGAGAAGACAAAAGGTTCCTAGACTGGGTGAAAAAAAAATAACGCAGAATGTAGTAAAGATGGGGGGAAATTTTTAAGAAGGCAGAGGGGTATCCCAACAAGTGTATGGGCTGGAGGAAAAAGAAAAAGAACAGAAACTTTCCATCCTTGGAGCTCTCTCCCCCAGCCCTGAAGACCTTCCTGCTAAGGATGAATCCAGATCTTCAGAGGAAAAAGCAGCATCACCTGCCCTCAAGAATAACCAAGAGAATATCAGGCACTGACATGTTTGAGAAATCCTGAACTGGACACCAGGCAAAGAAAGGACTAGTGAAAGTTTGCTCACTCCTTCCTGAAGCTGATGGAGAAACTCACCCAGATCTCACAAGGCAAATCAGCTTTTCTCATTTCTTCTTTCAGTTGAGGTTTGTAATTTTGGAAGAGATAAGAAGAGAGGAGAAATAAACAGCTGACTGTATAGATGGTATTCAAAAACAGGATTTGGTTTTGTAAACAAGGGCTGATGATAGTAGAATGATAGGCTCTAGGCAAGAAGAAGAAGGCATCTCTCAAAAACCCAGGTGAACATGTTTGGCCAGAAGCTCTATGATCTGAAAAGGAGGACTTTAGAATGAAATTTAGGAAAGACAGCAGGGAAATGCGCTCAGATAAAACTGTAAAGACAGCGTGCTGTGCATCTTCCCCCTGCCTTTCAGATCTGCCCTCTGCCCTTCTCCCCTGCTCTGTGCCTGGGAAGGTGACCACACAGCCTGCGGCCCTCACTTGTGCCAATGAGAGCCGCCATATAGGAACTTTCTGGGTTCAGGTAAACACACCTTCTGGTCCCTTCAGACTTAGACGTTATAATACCTCCGTGTGGTGGCCACATCCTGGATGCTGCATTATCCGGCCTGTTTTCTCAAGTCATGCTTTCCCCTTTGTAAGACCTTTAATTGATTTTCAAATTGCCCTTTTTGTGTATGCCAGCTTCTTCTTCTATGATTCTGAAAAATAGTTATCTATATGGAGGATGGTGTGTGCAAGGGAGAAAAAGGAAAAGGGAGTGTATGGGAGGAAGTGCCCAGTGATTTTCTGTAGAAAGGTGGAAGGGAAGAGAGATAGGAGCTGTGACAATTGTGGCAGCAGCAGTGATATTTGTGGCTCCAGAAGTCTGCATGACAATGAAAGTATTTGGATGACAAAATGAGGTAGAACTCTTAATTCAGATTGTTAAATACAACCCAAGCAGTGAAGCTCGTATAGGGGCCAAGGGAAAGCTTCCTCTTCACTGCTGAAGGTTCACTGAAAAATCAACTGGCAAGATTTAATTAATATGAAACAAAGTTATAATAAATTTTATTTTAATGTGCCGGGAGGGGTAATAACAGGGTAATTGCAAGAGAGTAATTTTCCAATAACACAGTGTGGTACGGATGCTTATATACCCATTTTCATAGGGAAAGGGGAGATGGGGGGTGTAGGAGTAAATATTCTCAGGGGGGTTCAATGGGCTTGGATAAAATACAATGGCCTGGGACACAGTCTGTTTGGCCCACAGAGCAGACAATGACTGGTAAATGATCCTCTTCAAAATGGGACCAACATAGAAGACTGTGACAAAAGTCTGTCCAGGTGTGTTGACAGACTCCAGTCTTCCTTCCAGTGATATGAGTTAAGTTAATAAAAACTCAGGGAGAGGACCAGAGGTAACTGTCTTCTTCTTTGGCTGATCCAAACTTTAGGCAGATAAGGGAGCAGCTTCATCTTGTGCTTTGGATGAAGTGACAGAAAATTGAGAAATGAGGGGGTAGGGAGGTTGGAGACCTTGAAGCTGCTTCTTTATTCCAGCATGTCAAAGCACCATCTTTGGGGGGTAATGGCCTCTGAGCCCCAACACTTGTGTCTGCAGGGCAATAGTTCAAAAGAAACTGATGAATCCCAGGGCTTTAGAATAGTACTGCCTATCAGGAAGTTGCATACCTGCATCCAATTATCTAAGGATGGACTCATAGCAGAGAGCTAATGGGTGAGGAGAGAGAAGGGAGGCATGGAAATATGGGATTATCTACAGCAGTAGTTCTCAACTATGCACTGTTTTACTCCCCACGGAACATGTGGCAATGTCTGGAGACATTTTTGATAATCATGACTGGCAGGAGATGGGGGTGCTATGTCATATAGTGGGTAGAGGCCAAGGATACTGATAAATATCCTAAAATGTGCAAGATGACCCCACAACTAAGAACTAATCTGGCCCCAAATGTCAATAATGCCAAGGTTGAGAAGCCTGATCTACAGCCTGGCTGGCCAGGTAGAAGCTGTGGAGCATGCGTCTACTGTAATGGTTAAGATTATACTCTCTACAATGAGCTAGACCTGGGCTTGAATTCCAGCCAGAGATATTGGGCAAGTAATCTAACCTCTATAACCTTCAGTTTCTTACGTTTAAAATAGGGGTAATAGTAAGATCCACCTCACAGAGCTATTGTGAGGATTAACCAAGTGTTCAGCCCACTGCTTGGCACATAGTTAAGTTCTCAACAAGTGTTTACTCCTTTTATATTAATTATCATCATCCTAGTACAGATTATAACTCCATTAAAACTAATATATGTGGCAAGAGGGAAATTTCAGCGAGGCTGACACGTTTTGTGACTAGGTAGTTAGATGGATGTATTCATTTGTGAAAATCCACGGAGCTCTACACTTATAACTTAGGGACTTTTCCATGCATATATCATAATCCAATGAAAAGTTTACTTGAAAATAATTAATGGAAGTCTCGTTCTGCCCCCTTTCCCCAAATCCACAATATCTGATAAGTTCTTGACTTCCCTTGCTAGTAATTCAATCTCTCGGAAGGTGGAAGATGCAATGAAGGAAACAGTTACTTTCTGCTCTCTACTGACCCAAACTGAGGAACTGGAAGGAAAGAAGTGGGACTGAGAGCAGCCTCATATGCCAGGGACCATCACGTCACAGTGTAGGAAGAAAGTGTTTGTTAAAGTCCCAACCTCTAACCTACATTTTAAAAAAATAGAATTCAAAATATCTGGAGAAAAATAGTTGTGATCCCATAGTCTGAATTCAAAAAGGGAAGGTGGCTTAAGAGGAATGGTAGGATCTAAATAGAAATTCTAACTCTTTGGTCAGAAACTATCATGATCAAGGAGAAAAGTAGGTGGCGCCTAAGAAAACAGGTCAGTGTGGCACAGAGGGAGCTCCCTGATGATTTCAGGTCTTTACGGGGTCTGCACAGGGCGGATGAAGAACGCCCAGCTGGGGGCTAACACGAAGAACGACACAAATGGGCCCGTTATGCCTGCAGGCTAAAGGACAGGGTTAGTTGAGGCTCGTGAAGCATGCTAGAGACAATCAAGAGGCTTCGTAAGTGTGTTTGGAGCTGGAGGAAGAGCAAGGAAGCACATGGCCACTGCTCAACTAGTGGTAACAGAAGCCCAAAGAAGGCAGAAGAACTCGTTTCATGATTTTCCTTAATCTTCTCTGTCAAGGAAAATGATCTTCAAAGGATGATGGACAGCGTGACACTGGCTAGGAAAAGATTTGAGCATTAACTAGTTGAATAAGCAGCAGGAGCCCCCTTACTCGCCTTAAATGGGCTCAGATCTGCTGGCTGGATGAAAGATGTGCAGATGTGACTGGGAGACCCTTTGTAAACGTGGAGGTGAATGGGCACAGGAGCTGCGCTGGAAGACTTAGGACACGTGCTTATTTTTAAAATGGGGCTACACTTTTCAGAAACTACCACCCAGTGAGCTTGCTGAAGATCCCTGGGAAAATTCTAGGCTGCTTTGACTAACAGATAGTTTGTGAGTGCTTGGTGGAATAAAGGAGTACAAAGCCCGGGCCTCAGCTTGATTTTCCAAGGAAAGGCATGGTACCAGTGATTGTCAACATTTACTGAGCACTGTGCCAGCGTGTGCCAAGCATGCCCCACGCTCGCCACTCATCCAGCCTCAAAGAACCTGTGAGGCAGGTACTGCCACTATCTCCACTTTCCAGATGAGGAAACAGAGGCACAGGGGGTCAATGCATTTGCCAGAGGTCACACGGCTAATGAGTGATAGAGCTAGAGCCGAGAAAGCAGGCTGGCACCGGAGTCTCTGCTCTTCCTCTTTACGCTGTGAGGCATTTAGCAAGGCAGTGGATGAGCACGGACATATTTTTTGGAAAAACATAAGGAAATACAGGCCACGCTGTACTACAGGGAGGCTGACTAGCACTCGGGTAGGCAGCTGCAGCAAGAGACTCCTGATTGAAGCTTCCTTGCCTTCCTGGAAGGCTCCAGAACAATGCATTAGGCTGCACTGTTAAATATTGGTGACATTTGAGTACTTTTGAGCTATAAAATGGTAGTTTTGTATGTTCCAGCCTCCTATCTGCCCTCGCTTGCACAATACTTTTCAAAAAATCTACCTGGATATGCATAGTGCTTGTTGAACCATTTTCATTGACACATAGCTGGGATTGATTACCACTGAAAGAGGTGACAGGATTGTAATTTAGAAAGATCTTTGCAGTTTGGAGAGTGGTGGCTGAAACTATAATGAAATGGATTTTAACAAAAATAAGTGAGAAACTCTGGGTTTAGTTTCAAACGTTCCATTTACACAAGTGTAGGACGAAGAGACCTCAGCAAAAGTTTCTGAGGAAGCAGGGGATTTTAGGTCTCCCCCAGCTTACTTGAGTCCCCAGGTGGTGAGGTGAGTGGGGAAGCCAAGGAATACTGGGCTTGATTAGATAAGCTCACTGTAATCATTAGGCTCTGCCTAGGGACCAACGTGCCAGGCGCTGGGGTAGCACTGTAAATGTGGAAGGTGTTCAGAGAAGGGTGTCTATTGTACACAGAGCAGTTGAGAGAACTTGGAATTTCTAGCCTGAGGAAGCTTGGGGAAACCTGATAGCAGGTTTCCTATGTTTATAGGCAGCAATAGCAACAACAGAAAGGAGGAAGAGGTGCTGCAGCTGGTGGACGAGGTGGTGCTAGGGGTCGTGGCTGAGGGCAGGGCCAAAACTGGAACCAAGGTTTTAATAACTGTTATAATCAAGGATACGGAAATTACAATAGTGCCTATGGTGATGATCAAAACTATAGTGGCTATGGCGGATATGATTATGCTGGGCATAACGATGGGAACTGTGGATATGGACAGGGATATGCAGACTACAGCGGCCAGCAGAGCACTTATGGCAAGGCATCTCGAGGGGGTGGCAAAACAATTACCAGCCATACTAAAGGAGGACACTGGAGAAAACGGGAGGAGATGCTAAAGTGACTCATCTTGCAGGACGACATTGAAGATTGGTCTTCTGTTGATCTAAGATGATTATTTTGTAAAAGACTTTCCTAGTGTGAAAGGCGCAACTGTGTCCAACTGTATATAGCTGCCAATTAGTTTTTCTTGCTTTTACTTTGTCCCTTGCTATCTGTGTTGTGACTCGATGTGGATTCACGTTTATACAAATTTTATTTGTATGATTTCATGGTAAACCTCAGATAAATGCTTCCTTATGTGATTGCTAAGAAAGAAAGAAGAGAAAGAGAGAGAGAGAGAGAGAGAGAGAGAGAGAGAGAGAGAGAGAGAGAGATATGTGATTGCTAAGAAAGAAAGAAGAGAAAGAGAGAGAGAGAGAGAGAGAGAGAGAGAAAGAAAAGAAAAGAAAAGAAACAAAGAAACAAAGAAAAGGCCGCTATCCATACCATCAAAAAACACTTGCTGAGTACCTGCCAGGTGAAATGAGCTGTGCTATGTGCTGTGAGAAACTGAAAAACGAGAAACAGTGCCATCTGACCTCAAGAAGTTTGTTAACAAAGAGGGGTGTCTGACACAGAGACAATCAATACAAGGGGTAAAACAGCTGCTGTAATAGACAAATAAACCACAATCATGCAGTTTCTTTTTAAAAAAAATTTTAACAGACATTTGTAGCAAAAAGTGTTTTAAATAACAAAAGAACAAGAGAAAAATGAATAGTTTATTTGTAAGAGGTTAACAGAATTCATTTAACTATAAGGAAAATATTTTTATTTATATTTATTTTTAATTTTTTATTGAAACATAACTGATTATACATATTTTGGGGGTACAGAGTTGACTATCAGCATTATGTGCAATGTGTGCAATATGTGATGATCAAATCAGACTCTTACCAGGTATCTTGGGGGGTTTTTTGGTGACGTTTTCATGTTTGAATCTATAGGATTTGTGAATTTTAGGTCTTTGGAGACTTCATGAAAGTAAAGGTTGGCTAAGGAGCAACTTGTACTTCATAAAGTAGGCAGCTGCTACCTCTGGATCCCCAAAGCTCAAGGATAGCCTGTGCATGAATAGTGATGAGGACCTCACTCCACGGGGACCTTGACGGCTTTGGAGTCTGTGGTAAACTGAAAAACAGCTCCCTAAAAGATATCCACATTAAATACCTGGAACCTGCAAATGTTACCTCATATGGCAAAAGNATTCACGTTTATACAAATTTTATTTGTATGATTTCATGGTAAACCTCAGATAAATGCTTCCTATGTGATTGCTAAGAAAGAAAGAAGAGAAAGAGAGAGAGAGAGAGAGAGAGAGAGAGAAAGAAAAGAAAAGAAAAGAAACAAAGAAACAAAGAAAAGGCCGCTATCCATACCATCAAAAAACACTTGCTGAGTACCTGCCAGGTGAAATGAGCTGTGCTATGTGCTGTGAGAAACTGAAAAACGAGAAACAGTGCCATCTGACCTCAAGAAGTTTGTTAACAAAGAGGGGTGTCTGACACAGAGACAATCAATACAAGGGGTAAAACAGCTGCTGTAATAGACAAATAAACCACAATCATGCAGTTTCTTTTTAAAAAAAATTTTAACAGACATTTGTAGCAAAAAGTGTTTTAAATAACTAAAAGAACAAGAGAAAAATGAATAGTTTATTTGTAAGAGGTTAACAGAATTCATTTAACTATAAGGAAAATATTTTTATTTATATTTATTTTTAATTTTTTATTGAAACATAACTGATTATACATATTTTGGGGGTACAGAGTTGACTATCAGCATTATGTGCAATGTGTGCAATATGTGATGATCAAATCAGGATACTTGGCATATTCGGCATTACAAAATGTACTCATTCTTTGTGTCCTTTAGCCCCCCTCCCCCTTTCCTCCTCTAATATATTTTTAAATAAGACTGTTGAACAACGGACTAGAGGGCTTGGTGAGAGGAGGCATCACAAGTGTTCAAACAGAGGCAGAGAGACCCATGCCTCAGGATGTTCCCGCTCCGGGCTGACAGGTTGGTCAAATCTCCAAGACTTCTTCCAAATTATACGTCCCTGACTCCCTGAAAATAAACTATCAGGTGAGAACAGAAATGTCAATAAAGACATAATCCAATCTTCTTGCATGTTAACTGTGGCACGTTAGCCAGTACAGAGCCTAACACAAGGCTGATGCTCAAGTGATATTTGGTGATAGAATCCACTTTTTAATACTTGGTGGAGTTATAAAGCAGAACCCAGTTTTGAGAAACACTGACCTGATGAAATAGTTAAATCTGATTTTTAGAGCTGGAAGCCACCCGTTAGATAATCAGCAATAGCACCCATTTTACAAACGAGGAAAGCAGAGTAGAGAGGGGCTCTCTGCCTTGCCCAAAGTTGCACAGAGGCTTCCTGTAGGACCCATGGCTAAATTCCTGCCCTCTCCAGTCCAGGCCATTTTCCATGAAACACTCTTCTGTCTTGCTCAGCTCCACGAAACAAAAACAGAAAAATAAAATGAACCTCTTTTAATTGTATTTACTACAAGATTCATTGGATGGTGATTTTCTTCAGTGCAATTATTTATGGGTTCACTTATACTCTGTTTTAGTCTCTCTCTTTTTTTGTATGTATGCACACAACGCTCACATGTATGTGTACACACATGCATTCATACATACACACACACCAATACAGAGATTTCAACAAGGAGCTCTAGCTTTTTTAAGCAAAGGAAGGAGCCCTTTTTAAAGCAAAGGCAGTACCTGTGTGGCTTCAGTAATTTGAGGGTTGAGGTGTTCTGGGAAAGCCTCCACCCACCTCTCCCAATCTTATAAAACCATTTCTTTCATTTGTCACAGTACCCAATACTACCATTCAAGGATCATCCCTTGACTACCCCTCCAGTCTCCCCAAATGGTCCTAGAAGGCATTCCACATTGAAATCTTCACAACTGGGATTGAATGAGGGGCCACCAGTCTTTGTGACAGCCAGGTGCACTGTGAGAGCAGCACAGGAGTGTGTGTTGGGGGATATATTTCAGGAGGTAGAAAGGGTGAAATATCATGGTTGACAAAGTCGATTTCATCCACCTTACAATTTTTCCCCGCAGTTAAGTCATAATTATCTTCATTCATGTTCTCATCACAATTCCCAATAAAATAAACCAGCATTTAGATTTGAGCTATATTCCACATGTTAGTGTCTCACCCTGCATTCCCCCCACACAGAAAAAAATTGGTTTCCCTAGTATTTCCTGGTAATCCTAAAGGTAAGGGTGCATTACCTGGGATCAACAGATGGTGGGAAGAGATGGCTTGAAAACTGTTGAGAAGCCAAGAGAAAGCATTTTGCACTACAAAATCCAAATCCTCCACAAGGACACAATCTGAGTTCTTATGACAAAGTGCTAGTACTGATCCTCTGATGAATTACAGTGAGAATTTCTAGTGACTTAGATTTTTCCAGTATTTCCCACTTATTTGATCGCATCTGCTAACATGCTCAGGTGCTGGGGCATGAGGGGTGCCTATTTACTCATTAAAACTGTTGCCAGGGTACCTAAGTGCTTTAATCAAATCATGAGCTAGTTCTGTCCTTCACAACTGAAAAGCAAATATTTTCCTGTTTCTCCTTTGCATACAGTCTCAAGCTGTTACTGGAGGAGCACCGTGATGTTCTATAAGGTTAGACCTCTCTCCTCATGAAAACTCTTGTTTGCTAGGTTGGTGGGATTATGGGTCGTTTTCTAATACTTCCAAAATGTCTTTTAGTGTTGACATAAAATTCTTTGAAAAATGAGCATTTAAAAAAAGGTTACAAAAAGTTATTTTCAGAGAGAAAAAGTAAAATATTTTGTAGAGTTCCCAGCTATGGAGGCATGGAGACAACAAACAAATGGATTAAGAAATGCCAATTTGACAATTTCAGTGTATAAAGGGATTGCTGGATAGCTAACTTCTGTGAATAATCAAGCATATCAAAGTTGTTATGTAGATAAAACTTACACATAATTAATTAAGTACTGCATTTTTTCATCCAGATGTTCCGGTGCCCAGAACATAAAGCCTCAAAAAAAAAAAAAAAAAAAAA